>NC_065443.1:63094815-63400104 GCF_917563875.1 Diabrotica virgifera virgifera | reverse complement strand
GTCACTGAAGGTTTGTTTTCACCTCCGATTTCGTTGAACCTCCATCGGTCTTCATGAAAATTGGTGAGTAGTTAGAGGATACCTCAAGAAACCAAAGTAACATGGTGCCAACTTTTACCCTGGAGGTGGATGCCACCCCTTTTCGAGGCTGAAAATTATTTTATTAAAAATAAATCTATAAATCTATAGAGGGATTAATTTTTATCGATAATGTTATATGAAGTTATTTAAATAAATCAACAATTTTTGAGTTAATACAGATCAAAGATTTTAATTTTTCATGAAAAATGCACGTTTTAACGTGGTTTTTCATCAATAACTCAAAAAGTATTTTTTGACAAAAAAGTTATTATTACCAAAATTGAAGCCAATAAAAAATCAAAAAAATTTCTTATTTCAAAAACCTTTCAATATTAATTTTAAAGTGAGGTACAGTTCGTCTAATATACTTACCGTTGCACGTCATTATCTACGTTAGAGATCTAAGTTGACATAGTTGCCAAAGTATAAAAAAATCCTGAATCTATTTGAAATCAAATAGATCACATAATTATTGTGAAGTAGATTATACAACAAAACAAATTAATATTCAATTTAAATAAATAAAAACATTAGAAATAGAAAACAAGAATTAAGTTATAATCTTACGTTAAACTAAATAATAAAACCAATAAATATAATAAAACAAATACTTATAGTAAAGAATAAAAACAAATCTGAAGTGTCAATATCACAACTGTCAAATAAATGTTACCAATTTATGCTAAAATGTAATCTTCGTTCGAATATAGTTACAGTGTGTTCCGAACAAATGTGCTTCATAATAGTTATTTATGAAACAGTTCGTGAGGTATGATTTTTGCGAACGCACGCAATGTTTAGAGCACGAGCGATAGCGGGGCGAGTGCTATACATCGCGTAAGTTCGCAAAATGTACTTCGGCACAGTGTCACACAATATTTTATCTACGATAAACAAATAAAAAAACTGTAACTTTTCGTCACTGGAATTCATTTCTATTCTACAATTTTTAGAACCTTGACATTTAAAAATTCTAACTTCTTTCAAACCACAAAACTGTGAAAACTTTTGTTGTGATTTATTGCTCACACGTGATCACCATGACAACGCGAAAGTTAAGGATATTTGATTATATGAAAGTGTGCCAAAAACAGTGCGAAAAGTAAATCCCATTTAAAATACATTGTTACTTCACTCACACTTTAAATCCTTCACGCACTGCTCTCTATAATGACAGTTTTCGCAAACTGAAATCATATAAATAATATGAGATGGAGTAGATAAAAACGTTTTATAATCCATTTATACAAATTAAATGAAACATATTATAGTGTATTTCTTTAAGTTAATATTAATAGAAATCTTCAAATATTAGTTCTACGCGTATATAATAAAATATGTCTAGTGGCTGTAATTCCAAGATACTCGGTAAATTGATTCTAAAAAAGAACACACCTACCGCCTAAATATTTCGTGTTGGTATCATGTGACGTCACAGGCTATGACGCGGATGACGAGCAACGGTAAGTATATTAGACGGAGTATATATATATATATATATATATATATATATATATATATATATATATATATATATATATATTTTTCGGCGAGTACTCAAATCTAAGAGTTCAAGTTTAAAAATAAAATAACGGGAAACCGATGCATTTTATAACACACACTTAATAAACAGTACTAATAGTACTCAGATACACTGTCAATACCTATCAAATGAGCTCCAGTGTTGATAGCATCAAAATTTATGCTCCAAAAATGATATACAACCAAATTTTAGTTTTCTGTTAAAAAAACATTTTTCCACCTACCTCTACCGAAAGTATACTTTTCAGGACCTGATTGTTGGGAGAAAAGTTGTACTTTTCCTCCCTAGGGAGGAAAATATTTTTCCTCCCTAGGGAGGAAAAGTAAAAGTGACGTCATGGCATTTCATTTATGAAATATAACTTATTGACGCCCTGTACAATATCTAATTTCTATTACGTAAGTATCTATACATTTTAACGTTTATTTATAAAACACTCTGTATTTTGCAGAATGGTAAAAAACAGTAAATTGTTATTTTGATTTAACAATGTTTACATTAATAATTTGACTTATATCTGACAGTTGACAGTTATATTGTACCTACTTGTTAGTTTTAGTTCTAATAAATTTTGTTGGTTAGTTACATAAATAAATTAAGTAAAAATGAAAAATTGACTTGTTATTTGAGGAAGGTGGAAAAACCATATGTATAACATGGGAGTAAAGTGCCTTTTCCTCCCTTGAATGATTACTGCCCTCCGCTACGCGTCGGGCAGTAAACTTCATTCTCGGGAGGAAAAGTAGCACTTTCCTCCCTTGTTATACAAATAGCTATTACTTTTTTCATTATTTTTGTAGGATAAAAAATAACCGGGATATGAACGTTTAAAGTCTAAATTTTACTGCGAGAATCATGTAACCGGGGCCCTTTAACCTTTTATTGAAAAAAAAACAAGGGATTTAAAAGATTACATTTAATACGGTTATATAGCGCTTAACATTACCTGATTAGTTGGAAGTCCTCCAGGAGTTAATGAACAGAATTGCAGAAGTCAGTCAGAGATATGGACTTTCACTAATCACTAAGAAAACAAAATATATGATGATCAGTGATGATGATGAATCAGTGTGAACGGTCAACAAATAGAAAGAGTAAAAATATACACCTACTTTGGTACGAACGTCAATGAAAATTGGGACCATTCCATAAAAATCAAATGCAGGGCAGAGAAAGCAAGATCTGGATTTCAGAAAATGGCTAAGTTATTCAAATGCCATGAATTGTCGATACCCATAAAAATCAGGTTACTACGATGTTATATCTTTCCTATACTGTTGTACGGAGTTGAGTCGTGGACACTTACAGACGCCAACTGGAATAAAATTGAGGCTTTTGAAATGTGGCTTTATCGTCGAATACTGAAGATATCTTATACCGATCACATTACTAATCAGGGTATTTTGCTGAGAATTCAAAGAAAAAGAGCTGTTAATCACAATAAAACAGCCAAAATCGAATACCTCAGTCACATCATGAGGAACAGTGAAAGATATGGACTGCTTCAACTAATATTGCAAGGAAAGGCGGAAGAGAAGCGAGGACCAGGAATGCGAAGGACTTCCTGGCTGAAAAATCTTTTTTTTTTTTTTTTTTTTCGTCTTTAAAGAGGGGGGTCTGGAATCTTCAAAAGACACCTCAGTCCAGAACGCCGCCTGACTGACCTTAGTGCAGGATTCATTCTTCGTAGTACCAGCGATAGTTCCCGAGGTGCTTTAAAACACTCTCTCGTCGCCGAGGCTACGCCGAATGCCTACCTGCTAAACCAGACCCTCCTCTGTCATCCAGCGCTCTGAAAACGGAATGGCCGCTGCAAGGTCGACATCGCTTCCGAAGCACTTTACCTTCATTTATCCACAGACTGTAAGCAAGGAGGCCCTTCATTTTCCCCGTTCCCCCTTTTTTTGGTCCCAAGATTGGGTTTTTTTTTTTTTGAGCTTCTTTCCCACAGTCTGTCTCATACAATATATCTCACTTATTCGCCTCTCGTCAAAACTTATTCCCTCTGCCTTCTACTCGCCATATATTTCACCCCTATCGTTGGTACAGCTGTTTTTCCTCCTCTTCTTTCTTCTTGATCACTACACGGATATAGTTGTGTATGCTAGTCCAACCAGTTTTATTTTCAATCATTCTCTCAATCATTTCTCGCACTGTCAAAAAATTCACACCTGTCTCTCTTTCCATTCTATTTCTTTCTACTATCCATCTGTTGCACTCTAGCATGGTATGTGTAACAGTGTCCGGGTGTCTGCAGTATAGACATTCGTCAGTGTCAGCCTTTCCAAACCTAGAGAGGTAGGCTCTAAAACACCCGTGTCCTGTGAGCACCTGCGTCAGGAAATAGTCCAGTCGCCTGTGACCACAGTCCATCCAATCCTTTAAGTTAGGAAGCAGCATCTTTGTCCACTGTGCCACATGCTCCATGTTGTTCCATTCTTGCTGCCATCTTTCAATTGACCTTTCTCTTTCCTGTCTTCTCTCGGCCATAGTAAGCTCAAGGTCTCTTCTCTCATACAGTTCTTTTCTTTCTACTACCAACACATGCAGCGGAACACATCCAGTGATGGCCCACAAGGCTGCGGCAGACACAGTCCTGTAGGCGCATGCCACTCGCAGCAGACTTGTTCTGTCCACTCGTGTAATGAGCCCCCTGTAGGCCCGTATCCCTACCGCCTCACTCCAGACTGGGGCTGCATAGAGGACGATCGACTGAACAACACCGTGCAAGGCCCTCCTCCTTTCGGATTTGGGTCCTCCAATGTTGGGCATCACCCTCCCCAACGCAGCCGCACTGTTTGCAGCCTTCCGGGTCACCACCTGCACGTGCTCCCCCCATTTTCCATTCTGGTGCATCGTCACTCCTAGGTACTTTACGTGTTTCTTGGGTGTTAGACACGCTCCTGCACATTGTAGCTCCACACTTTGCCTGTTCCTTTTCCCCTTCAGAATGATGGCCTCGGTCTTCTCTGCCGCGAGTTTCAGTCCATGCTGTGTCATCCATTTCTTCACGACGCCGCCTGCTTTCCGTACCCGGTATTTAAGATCTGGCTCGTCCCGCGCCACTACCAGCACAGCGAGATCGTCTGCAAATGCGAAGGGAGACGTACCCTCTCCATATTCACAGTTCAGAATCCCGTCATATGCTAGATTCCATAGCGTCGGGCCCAAGACAGATCCCTGGGGAACACCTGCCGTCACATCCACGATCGTGCCTTTCTCCACCATAATTCTTCTTTCAGACAGATATTCCGCTACCACGTTCATCAGGTATCCAGGACACTCTCTCTTCTCCATTGCCTTCATTACCTCGTTCCACTGCAGCGTATTGAATGCATTCCTAACATCGAACAACAACAGGGCCGCCCAACGGTGTTCATCCCCTCTATTACGCAATGCGTCGAATACACTCACGATCGCATCAATCGTGCTTCTCCCTTTACAGAAACCAAACTGCCTCGGGGACAAGCCTCCCGACCTCTCAATCATGCCATCGATACGTCCCCGCAGCATTTTTTCATACAGCTTACCGACGCACGGACGTAGTTCAACACAACAACCACACATCTTTTTAGAGCAACATTGTGCAAAGTACAGATTGCCATGATGGTTGCCAACATCCGAAACGGATAGGCTCTACAAGAAGAACAAGAAGAAGATTATTTGGTTACCTGATTACCTGGTTACCTGAGTATTTGGATAATCCTGATATAAAAATTAATTTAGTTATTCTTTCGAAAAATGTTTGAGCATAAATTTTGAAAAATTTATGGAGCATAAATTTTGATGCTATCAACTTCTTCAGTCTACTTCAAGCAGCAGCGAGAAGCGAAACTACCTGACTTGACAATGGCAAGTGAGATCTTGCCGAAACGTCGTCAAAATAATGGTTCTTCTCAAAACCAAAATTATTCAACGCGTAAATCAATTTAACATACTGTATGTCATTTCTTAGTTTTCTACTATTACCTTTCCTTTGACCTATTCACTAAAAATTAACAATATCAGAAAATATTCTATTAAAATAAAGTATATTGTAGTTACCATAACTCCCAAATAAGTCAAAATAAAATCTGTTATTTCCTAAACCAATTTTCAAGATAATGTTAAAGAAATTTAAATTATTACTCTTATAGTTATAAGTATCGAAATATTTAACGTTTGTCCATGTCTAATATTAATACATTTGCAGTTTTCTCCTCAAGAAGTCACCAAACAGTGACGAAATATTGAGACTTAAAACAAACAGAGTTTTCTTTCAACTGACCAAATCGCCGTTATTCAAACATTATTATACAGTGAGCACGTAAAGGTTGGAATAAATTCATTTTCTCGAAAATGGACAATTTTGGAAAAAAATGCCAAAACAGGTCAATTTCTATTTTTAAATTGCGACTTATTGGCATTTATATCATACTAATGACGTCACCCATCTGGGCGTGATGACATCATTGATGATTTTTTTAAATAAGAATAGGGGTCGTGTGATAGCTCATTTGAAAGGTAATTCAATTCTCTATTTAGTAATATAAACATTAACATAATTATTTATACAGGGTGCCCAAAAAAAATTTTTTCTGAATTAAATTTATTGACAAAAAGAAGAATGTGTGTAATTTATTTAATTCAAAATACATTTTACTGCTATCAGAAAACAGTAAAAAATGTTTATTTGGCAAATAAATATTGTTTTTTTTGCTTAAATTCAATATTAAAGCCGCCACTCACCAGCCTCGTGACAGTTTGAATGAGCAATGATTATTTTTCAAATAAACATTTTTTTCAGTTATCTGAGAGCAGTACAATGTATTTTGAATTAAACAAATTACATACATTCTTCTTTTTATATCAATAAATTTAATACAAAAAAAATTTTTTTGACACCCTGTATAAATAATTATGTTAATGTTTATATTACTGAATAGAGAATTGAATAACCTTTCAAATGAGCTCTCGCACGACCCCTATTCTCATTTAAAAAAAATCATCGATGACGTCATCACGCCCACATGGGTGACGTCACTAGCATGATGTATATGCCAAAAAGTCGTAATTTAAAAATAAAAATTGACCTGTTTCGGGTTTTTTTTCCAAAATTATTCATTCTCGAGAAAATGAATTTATTCCAACCTTTACGTGCTCACTGTATATACATTATTATATATAATATATAGTATGATATTTATTATATTTTTAAGGTCTGGGAAAGTATGTTACGTGTTACTAAAACGCTGACGCCTCCGGAATGGGATGAAATGGAAAAATATACGTACACATATAAAACTGATGTTTATTGTATGGGATATTGTTTTCGAATTATACTCAGAAAACGATATCCTCCGTTGGAGGCACAGTTAGAGGACATTGCGTAAGAACAATATTTATTATACAAACTTAATTATCCGATAATATTCGATTATATATTTTAGGAAAGAATTAGAAGAATTTGTATTTGACAATATGTTCTTCGAGATTCCACAATGCAGGAAGGATTTTACTAAAATAAAAACATTTATCCAAAATTTGAAAATTTAACCATTTTCTTAAGAGGCTACAATAGCGCGTCATTAAAACTGAAAACGCGTTCCGAGATTGCGGCTTTAATTTTGAATATTTTGTCGAGATATTTGGCACACATATTCGTAATATAGTAAAGAATGGCAGTACAGAGCCGAATTTGAGAAATATGTTAGTAGTGTAAATTACTCAATAAATTAAATACAATATTAAAAATACGAGCCTGTACCGCCATTAAGAAGAACAAAAAAATACACTTTCTTCAAAAAAACTTTTTTATCCCATGCTTGGATTTTGTGGCACATTGGAACTACTACAATTTTTTATTTCTAAAAAGAAATCAAACATATTATAACTAATAAGTGATTAGGCAACATAGAGAAATATTCACTGTCATTTTGACAAACCTGCATCAGATTTCTAAGATTCTCTTATCTGTTCTGTTATCTGTATCGATATCTGTTCAGTACAGTAGTGTATTATTTTATGAATTCGTTAGTGTTGATTCATAGGGAAGTAGTGTTTATTTATAATTAATTTATTATATTTTTGTGTAATGGAACTAAGTTGTTGGACTATTTGAAAAAATAGATTATTAATTAAAAAGTTAATTGTGTTTTGTAGGTTAGTATATTTTACGTAAAAATATTTCGAATTGTAATGCCAGTATATAAAGTTTTAGGAGGATTTTTATTTTAGAAATGTTATCAGTAGCTTAAGATTTAAAATTTTCTTACGCTTTTAATAAAATGTTCACTTATTTTGGTTTATTTCTATAAATATTTATTTACTAATAATAAAATTGTTGTCTAATACTTCCATTTAGCGCGCCTATGAGTAAATTGTCACAATAATTATTGATCTAAGATAATGTCAAATATTCCCATTGTTGACAAAGTTTTGCAAAACTTTCGAAAAAAGGTGTGCTACTGTCTCCCGAAGTTATATTGATGACGCGCTACTGTTGCCTCTTAATATCTCATAAACTGGGACTTATAATAATAAAGCTTTTATAGTATTAACCATGTTTTTTAAGTACTACCAGAAGCGACAAAATTACCCAATTCCATTTGTTTTATATTCCAGAAAGCCACTGCGCATCCGCTAGGAAAAATATTCCGATTCGGATTTTTTGCACAATCTTACTCAAAAAGGACCTCTTTTAACAAATTTGCATGTTGCCAGGACCAAAAGTGGGTCAAAAATTTTTTAAACGTTTTTTTTTTTTGTTTTTTTCCTAAAATTATTTTTTTTTGCATGGAACAAAGTTTTTTTAGGTTTTTTGGATCATTCCAAACAGAAAAGAACTATGTGAAAAACTGAAAATTTGAATGTTGCCAAGGTAGGTAGATATTCTTTAAACATCGATTGATGAAATCCCGAAGAGTTTTTTGCAATACAATATTCAAAACTCCTTTGTTTTTTAATTGCTAATCAAGCGTGCGCGACACTATTTTCCACCGTTCCATGTGTATACAGTATGGTGCAAATGAAAGGAATAAATTCGTTAATTCGTAAACCGGCGACTTTATAGTCCTGTCTCCAGAGGGGCACAACGGCCTCCTTAATTCAGATGGACTTACCCAAGTTTTTTTTATATATTTTGACCCGCAGAATACGAATTTTTTGGGTAACAGTTGATCCGGATGTCGATAAGATTGTTATAGACAAAGAACTTGAGGACTTGCATAACAGTTATTTCTCGCAAAACAAAACATCTTTTTGTATTTTTTGGGTCATTCTAGGCAAAAAAACGCTCTGACAAGTTTTTTCGTAGGATGCATAGTTTTCGAGATAACCGCGGTTGAACTTTCAAAAAAATCGAAAAAATTGCAATTTTTGAACCCGAATAACTTTTGATTAAAAAATAAAGAAGCAATTCTGCTTACCGCATTTGAAAGTTTAAGTCAAATTATATCGGTTTTGATTATTTTCATTGCTAAAAATTTATTATTTTATTGGTAAACAAATCTATAAACACCTAGTGAGTGAGTGATTGATGTTTTCAATGATTTCTCATTTAAAATCGAACGAGTAGGTAGAGTAGCTACAATTGCAAGCGAGGCAATTTCTACGTAGCATGCGTTAAAACGCATGTATTAGGCACGGGAAACACTATGTGTTTATAGATGTGTTTAACAATAAAAAAATTAGTTTTTAGCAATGCAAATAATCAAAATCGATATAATTTGACTTAAACTTTCAAATGCGGTAAGCAGAATTGCTACTTTATTTTTTAATCAAAAGTTATTTGGGTTCAAAAATTGCACTTTTTCGATTTTTTGAAAGTTCAACCGCGGTTATCTCGAAAACTATGCATTCTACGAAAAAACTTGTAGAAATATTTTTTGCTTAAAATGACCCAAAAAATACAAAAAGATGTTTTGTTTCGCGAGAAATCGCTGTTATGTAATTCCTCAAGTTCTTTGTCTATAACAATCTTATCGACATCCGGATCAACTGTTACCCAAAAAATTCGTATTCTACGGGTAAAAATATATAAAAAAAAAAGAATGTGTGTGTACTTTGTACGCACGTAAGAAGATATTCTTCTATTATATAGGTAATTTAAACGAAGTAAATATACTTAACAGGTTATTTGTATTTTATTTAAAAATTAAACTAACTTTCTTATCTACCACTTTCAAAAATTTTTTATTAAAATAACGAAAAATAAAAAAAAGTATGAATCGTCCAGGATTAGAACCCGCGACCTTCCGTGTGCTTCCGTTCTCTGTCCCACCGCTCTGCCAACTACGCCATCGAGGCACTTGAATTGACACGTAAGTTTCGGATATAATTACACAACACGGCGACAAACTGTAAAAATGTTATGCCTACATATTTTATTATTTTACTACAGGGAAACACAAATCCAAAAACACAAGAATTATAATAAATAATACATTTCCTAAAACCACTAATATATTCTTTTAATGAATTATTTGCACGGTTACAGATAGATAAATACCTATTTTTAAAGATTAGCAATGAACTACATACTGTCAGAACTACATACTGTCAGTGTGCGCAGGCGCGTGGTTCATGTAAAATTTTACCCTCAATCGATTCGCCGCTAAAGAAGAATATCTTCAAAAACTTGGGTAAGTCCATCTGAATTAAGGAGGCCGTTGTACCCCCCTGGCGACAGGACTATTTAAGGAAAAATCCCGAAACAGGTCGATTTTTATTTTTAAGTTATGATATTGTGGCATATATGGTATACTAGTGATGTCATCCATCTGGGCATGATGACGTAATCGATGCTTTTTTTAAATGGGAATAGGGGTCGTGTGCTATAGACTAAGAGCTGCTATAGGTGAAATTTCTTAATCATTTTAGGCACGACGGGACCCTATAACTTAAATAGTAGAACCTAAAAGAAAACGTTTGAGCACTGTGCCGTCACTTTTCAGTGGCACATGCGTCTACAGTGGCGCATCAAACTTTCCACTTATGGACGGGATACATAAATTAAAAAATACCCTCCCTCATTACCAGAATTTAATTTTTTTCATTTTTTTAAGTTCTATGTGATTAAGACATAAGATTCATCGTAATTTTAACCCACCACCCCCTTTTCCCTGCCCTCACCATCAAAAACTTTATTTTTCGATTTTATTTTTTTTTTGGTGGGATGCAATCAATTTTAAAATTTCAAAAAATTCACACACATAGTTAAGGCTTTTATAAAACACGTCTATTTTTTATAGACCTGTAGGTTGAGTGTACATAAAGTTTTTAAAATTTTATTTTTGGAAAAAAGTATATAACTTTTTTTTGGGGATAGCTGCAGATCTAATTTTTTTCTTAGTCTTGTGTATTTTATCAAACACTATATTTCTAATTTTTTTCAGATTTTTCTGTAACGCTAGTCAACTTCAAAAATCCAAAAAACTGTTTTTTAAGGGGGTTTTTGGGGGGTTTGAACGTGTTTTTCTGATTTTTAAATATTCTAAAGCACTCAGTTACTTCAAGTTACATATAACCTATAAAAACAAAATTGATTTGATATATTATGAAGTCTATAAAATAGGGAAAATCCCCCAAAACCCCCCAAAAAACAGTTTTTCGGATTTTTGAAGGTGGGGAGCCTTACGGAAAAATCTGAAAAAAATTAAAAATATAGTGTTTGATAAAACACACAAGATTAAGAAAAAATTAGACCTGCAGCTATTCCTCAAAAAAAGTTATACGCTTTTTTGAAAAAAAAAATCCTTTTTAATTTTTTGAGGTTATGTACATTCTACCTATGGGTCTATAAAAAAATAGGCATGTTTTAAAAAAGCCTCAGCTATGCGTGTGAATTTTTTGAAATTTTAAAATTGATTGCATCCCACCAAAAAAAAAAATAAAAATGAAAAGTGAAGTTTTTGATGGTGGGGGGTAGGGGGAAGGGGGTGGTGGGTTAAAATTACGCTGAATCCTATGTGTTAATCACATAGAACTTAAAAAAATAAAAAAAATATTTCTGTTAGTAAGGTAGGGTAACTTTTAATTTATTTATCCCGTCCATAAGTGGAAAGTTTGATGCGCCACTGTCGACGCATGTGCCACTGAAAAGTGACGGCACAGTGTTCAAACGTTTTCTTTTAGGTTCTACTATTTAAGTTATAGGGTCCTATCGTGCCTAAAATGATAAGGAAATTTCACCTATAGCGGCTCTTAGTCTACTAGCTCATTTGAAAGGTTCTTCAATTCTCTATTCAGTAATATAAGCATTTACATAATTATTTATACAGGGTGTCCAAAAAAGTTTTTAATTAAATTATTTGAAAAAAAGAAGAATGTATGTAATTTATTTAATTCAAAATACATTTTACTGTTACCCGAAAACTAAAAAATGTTTATTTCACAAATAAACATTGCTTTTCGATTAAATTCAATGTTCAAGCCAGCTCCCGCCAGCCACCTGCCTCTTGGAAGTTTAAACATTTAATTTAAGCGAAAAGCAATGTTTATTTGTGAAATAAACTTTGTTTTCTGATTTGTGAAAGCAGTAAATTGTATTTTGAATTAAAAAAATTACATACATTTTTCTTTTTTGTCAAATAATTTAATTTAATAAAAAATTTTTGGACACCCTGTATAAATAATTATGTAAATGTTTATATTACTAAATAGATAATTGAAGAACCTTTCAAATGAGCTAGCACACGACCCCCTAATCTCATTTAAAAAAATCATCGATTACGTCATCACGACCAGATGGATATCGTCACTAGTATACCATATATGCCACAATATCATAACTTAAAAATAAAAATCGACCTGTTTCGGGATTTTTCCTTAAAGTCGCCTGTTTACGAAATAACGAATTTATTTCTTTCATTTGCAGCATACTGTACATATACACATGCAACGATGGAAAATAGTGTCGCGCAGGCTTGATTAGCAATTAAAAAACAAAGAAGTTTTGAATATTGTATCGGGATTTCATCAATAGATGTTTAAAGAATATCTACCTACCTTGGTAACATCCAAATTTTCAGTTTTTCACATAGATTTTGAGGGTTGAAAATGGCCGATTTCGCAATTTTTCAATTTTTAATCGCTTATTATGTCAAAATTTATCAACTTTAGAGAAAAGTCACTAAAGACCTTTTCTGTTTGGAATGATCCAAAAAACCTAAAAAACTTTGTTCCATGTAAAAAAAAATAATTTTAGGAAAAAAAAACAAAAAAAAAACGTTTAAATTTTTGACCCACTTTTGGTCCTGGCAACATGCAAATTTGTTAAAAGGGGTTCTTTTTGAGTAAGATTGTGCAAAAAATCCAAATCGGAATATTTTTCCTAGCGGATGCGCAGTGGCTTTCTGGACTATTAGTGTTATTACTGTATCATATTTTGACAAGCTTCAGTTAGTTCAAGGAACCAAGTCCAACCGGACTTTTTTATAAAGTGTAAGAAAGCCAAATGGAATAAATTCATTATTTCGTGAATGAGCGGTTTTGGAAATAAATCCCGCAAGAGGTCGATTTTAATTTTTAAATTATTGATACACTTCTTTCAAAATATCTTTATTCAAACAAATAATCTTTCAATACAAACTCAATGACAAACATACAGTTGAGTCCAGGATTCTTTACTCGTGCGTCATGATTTGAAGCATACGAAATAAGTCAGAAATAGGGCTTTTCATCGACTGTTATTTGTTTCGAGCTTCTGTCATGTGTCACATAATATTAATATATCTACGCCATACGTCTTTGGTTTGTATCAATTGATTATATTGTGTGAATATTATGTGACACTTGACAGAAGCTCGAAACAAATGACTGTGAATGGTGACAGAAAGTGGCTAATGTTCCGATCACGGATTGTATTATAAAATTTGACGTTATCAAAAATAAATAGAATGTAAAATGGTAGTTTTGCTTTAAAATTTTGGTGCAGAATTACAACTACATTTAAACTAGCTTAAAAAATTATATTAATATCATTAGTGATATTAAATATTTGTTATAATATAAATATTTTGCAATAAAATATTTCCTTTTTGTTATTTATTTCACTTTTGCCACCTTTTGCGAAAACTTAACAAAACCATTTGGACGTGAATGAAGTTAACGTTGTATGTAAATTAATAGCAAAATAAAATAGGTACACTTACCACAAAATTTCAAAATCCAATATAAAATTAGTTGTGAAAACAACTGTTTGTGTAATATAAATAACTTCTAAATGCAAAAACAGGACACAAAACAGCAATAAAATCCAACAAGCTGACAGTGACGAGTAAACAAACCAGAAACGTCAAAAATTGTACTTAACATCTGATAACGTCCCCAAGCGTGTTTTTTGTACATACCTCTTTTAGATATACTGAGCCTAGAGCGTCCATAAAAATAACATGTCTTTACTTAATAGCAGGCGGTAGCTGGTTTGTCATTAGTTTCATGCGTGGAAGAGAATGATGCTAGATAAAAAGTATGTGTTTTATCTCATCAGGTAGGTATTAATGACGCACGGGTAAAGAACCCTGGACTCAAGTGTAAACTTCAAAATCTGAATTACAACTGAACTGAAAACATCAACATCATATGTTTTTATACATTTTCTGACGTTCTAGACGTCACTAGATATTTATACTATTCCGGTGACTTTAGAACAGTACTTCTGGTTGCATTTCTAAAATTGAAAGTCCGAGATCAAATTTCAGCGGAGATCCAGCAGAGGCCTAGACGCTGACAGAGACGCTCACGAAAAAACTGGAAGCATTTGAAATGTGGGCGTACCGACGCATTCTTCGTATATCCTGGACCGAACATGTCTCCAACATAGAGGTAATCCACAGAATCGAAAAAGAGAAAGGAATCGCGAGCACAGTTAAACAAAAAAAACTTTAATATCTAGGCCACATATTGAAACACGATGAGTACCGTCTACTGCAGTTGATTGTCCAAGGGAAAATAAACAGTAAGCGGAGGCCAGGCAGGAGAAGATACTAGTGGCTCCAAAATCTGCGGAAGTGGTTCGGGCTCACATCAGTCGAACTATTCAGAAGTGCCGCAAACAAGATAGAATTGTCATGTTAATAGCCAACGTTCGCAACGGACAGGGCACTTGAAGAAGAAAAAGGATGGACAGACGGACAGACAGTCATGAAACAAAGTAGTTATATATTTGTTTGCGTCTTGCTAAGGCGCGTCAAATAATATATCACTTGTACTATTCCGGTGACTTTAAAACAGTACTTGCGGTTGTATTTCTTAAACCGGAAGTCATTCAACACTTTATCATTTTACGTAGTATAATGAGGAGGAATTGTGTTTACGGACAGACACACCAATAGACGGACGGACAGACGGACGTGGATAATTCAAAGTATTCACATTTTTTCAAAATTGGGTGAAAACAATCATTTCGCATAAACTGTGTTTCTTATTTATTTACAGTTACTGTTCTTGCTTAACTCTATGCCCAATCTATAAGTGGCATCTCAAAAAATGTGTCTTCTCTATAAAATGGGCGTGGATCGAATTTTTTGCACTTGAGTATATATTCTCGCGACAGACGGATTTTTACTATTATTGGTATAGGGGAGAGTTGGACAAAACCGAGTACCAGTGCAAAAACCGTCTGTATCTTGTGCTATGTTAGAGTAGCAAACGTTTGCTGCAGATTGAAAGATTCTCAAACGACTTAAGTTTGATATACCAATGTCAATTTTTATAAATATTCTTAAATTTTTAATATTTTTTATTTTTATGAAAATATTGCATAATACCCGGTTTTGTCCAACCGGTATGATAAAACCAGGTAGTAACTTAATTACCATTTAAAAAGACTAATGGGCAGAACATGAAATATTTATTGAAAGTATGCAAACAAAAATCAAAAATCTATAAACAGAAGTCACAAATAAAAACTTCATCTACGTAATCCTAGGCACTACAGGCTTCATGATCCCATTTGGTGCAAGACACACATTTTATGCAGCCTTCCTTCACCTTAGAATTTGAAAATAGTTCATTGTAATATAGACATGCATTGTTATTATTATCTTCTTCCTCCAAACTCTCAGAATCTGCAATCGGTAATTTCGGAACCAATTTTATTTTGTATTTGGCGCAGCCCTTTTACCACGTTTTCCTTTTTGGTCCAGTTCATTTAGTTTTAATTTGTTTACGACTGGAGATTAAAAAAATTTTCCTACAAGCTTCTTCAGCAGAGTGACTATTTCTTACTTTTTTAACAGGATCTTCTAAAGTGGATTGCAAAACATTAAAACTTTGAGAGGTTTTTGTATATTCCTATGTTGTAGCACTTCAACTATTGCATTTTGTATGACTGATCCCATGACTGACGAGTAGTTTCTCTTTTCTAATTCCACATGTTGTAGTTAACTAAAATCAAAAGAACCACTGCAGAAACTGGAAGTAACAACAGGTATGATAAAATCGGGTACCCGGTTTTGTCGATTGTCGGACTACCCGGTTTTGTCAAACTCGTAAACAAGACATTAAATATTATTTAAATGTTTAAGTTATGAAATAATATTCAAAATGTTTGGCCAAATTAAGGGTAATATACTAGGTTACATGTATACAATTTTGAAATGGCCATTAGTTATTCAGTAGAGGAAACTACAACTATAAACTTACCTTAACAATCGAGTTCGCTGCATCAAAAAACAGGTGAGGTCTTACTGCTCCGGCACAGATTACTCAAAAGAAATAGAATTGAATACATGCGACTGTTGGCGGTTTAGGGACACTAATTTTAACATTGTCTGATAGATAGGAGCAGACAGTTAGAAGAATTGAGCCCGATTCTCATTAGACGTGCAAGGAACCGGACCGGCAACGGCAAGGCACATGCTCGGCAAAGATTGTTTCTAAAATAACGTCGCATGCAAAGCCCGTCGCTTGCCGGTGCCTGGTACGCATAGTGTGAATTACATCCCGTGAAGTGCATAAGATTTTATGTAAAATGTATCTTGCCGAGCCGATGCCTTGCCCATGCCGAGCACTTGCCTTGCATGCTAGTGAGAATCAGCCTTTAAGGGGTACCCGGTTTTATCAACCTACCCGGTTTTGTTCAACTCTCCCCTACATAAAAAACTTCACAACTTGAAGAATATGATTTTGTACAGCTACAATATTACTCCAATGCTACTGTTCTGAAGTTTTTCTTGTGGCAACTGAATGCAATTTACCTACTATTTTATGGGGTAAGTATATGCTAGAATTTTACTTTAAATAAGTTTATTTTGACGTTTCGATTTCCACTTCGGAAATCGGTCTCAAAATACAAAACTAGTATATTACAAAAAGTAAGATATAAGTTGTTTTAAAAAATATAATGAATGTAATGAAATTATGATTTACCTATATACCTATTTTATTTTACAAACATGGCAAATATAACAACCTGTAAGAGCATAAGTAAAAATAGCTAGTGGATTTCACAATAACTAGAAATTTTTTGATGCCGGAACTTTCCTACACAGGAAAATTATTGGAAATTAGGCCTACGACCATTTACGTATTCTGGAAATTTCCAATATGCGCAACAAACATTCGGTAAAATAAATGGATACCTACTCCCTTTACTAAAATGTTCGATTTTTTATATAAGAAACTCATGAAAATAGCGCAATTAATATTAAAAGGTATCAGAAATAGATTTCTTATAAATTTACAATAAAATTGATGCTACTATAAAAATAACAGAATAACTTGAAATGACGAAATATCCAATTTATTATATTTCCCTTTTTCGCTAATTATAAACTTATCCCCCTATATTTTCCACGTCTGTTCTATTTTTTACTTTTAACGAATTGCAGGCAGATATCTTGCAGAGGATAGGTACACATCTCAAAAGATATATCTATTCTGTTGTAGAATTAACTTTCTTCTTCTTCTTCTTCTTAGCCTTCTGTCGTGCACGTTTGGAGATAAGCCTCTCGCCCAACTCCTTCCATCGATCTCTATCCTGAGCCATATATTTCCAGTTTGTTCCGGCTACTCTTTTATTATCATCAACACATCTCATCTGTGGTCTTCCTCTCGGTCGTTTACTTTAGTAAGCTCTCCAGTGTTGTATTGTTGCATTCCAACGTTGGTCTTTTTGTCTAGCAGTGTATCCTGCGAAGCTCCATTTTTGGCAACCTTTGTTGTTACGTCCTCGACTTTTGTTTTTGATCTTACCCAGTCGTTCCTTTTTATCTGACAGTCATATACCTAACATTGCTCTTTCTATTGCTCTTTTTGTTGTGGCTAGTTTATTCCTATTTGCCTTGGTTGAGAGTCCATTTGGTGGAACATTAGACAAAGCCATAAGAGAAAGAAATACGTCAAGTAGAAAAGCCATCACAATGTTAAATAGCATTCTATGGGACCAATCCATTAACCCGGCAGTGGTCGCTATATGAGATTTTCTCTCACGGTTTCAGAAAATTGCGCACAAATTTTTTTCTGGGAAATTATACGCGCTGTAGTTCCTTCTAGTCTAGTAACTATCCTCCCTCGACAATCTAATAGACTCGTCCGCTCAGATAGTGACTCAGTTTACTTAGTATCACCATATATGAGTATATTGTTGAGTCAGTGCGCTTCATGTGAGAAATTCTCTCATCAAGCGACCACCGGCGCCACCAACTGTGTATAAAAATTAATTTTATTTTTCCCCTTAAAACCTGAAATAATATCCTTTTATGATGTAATAAAAGGCGCCGTGGATGTTGTCGATGATATAAAAACCCTATATTCTGTTTCACGGGTTAGTTGTAGATGGTCATTTACCATATATTTTTCAATGTTAAATATTGGCGGCATCAACAGTCACACTTTATATTGTGACATAATTATGTCACCCGACTGTTTCCAGCTCTTGGCCTAACAGACGCCGAATATGTTTACTAAGTAACCTTTTTTATACAATGATTTATGAGGGACCCTAATTTAAAGAAAGATCTCGATCGAGTTGTTTACATACCTTTTTCTAATAATTGTTCTTTTGTTATTGTACTAGTAAATTCGACTTTACGTGCTTTAAGTTATTATGTAAGTACTCGTTTATTTCGAAAACGAGTTAGACCGATAAAAAGTTGGAGCGAAGTAATAGACAAAGAGCTGAGAGAAAGAAACATAGAAGAGGACGTATGGAACAACCGGACGAAGTGGCGATTGAAAGTCGGTGAAAAACGGCGGAGAACGTTATAAACTGATATATATTACGTATTTCTCATGATCATTTTTCAGTGCGTAACAAATGATAGGAAAAAGGGTAAGTCCGTGATAATACACATTTATGACATTTATTCTAATATGACATTTTAGTTAAATCTGACAGTTGTCACATTTTATTTTCAATTTGGAATAAAAACAAATCAAAAGTGTTTCTTGCATTTATAAAATGGTATTTTCTTTGATTTGTATAGTCTTATAAATTATACAGATTATATTTGTAATATTATTATCTAATTAAAAAAATTATTTTTTTATTATGGCGCCATCTATCGACAACTAGAATAACTAGAATAAATGTTATAAAAATGTCACCGACGAAATGTAATCACCGACGTGTCTTTTTTCTGTCACATACAATTTAATGCGTTAGAAAGAAATCGAAAAACTGTGACGCACTGAAAGATGATCATGAGAAATACTGTATGTAGTTGTAGTACCTAAGTATAACCGTTTAAAAGATCAAAGGGAGAGGAGACTTTCGGCTAGCATTGTATTATTCTGTAAATTATTTTTTAATAATAAGCAGTTTATGAATTTTCGACCCTTCAGCCAAATCTAATTTACCATAATGCCGTTTTTATTGAGGCTTAACAAATATTTTCTTTTAATTAAATACTTAATCTCAGCTTTGTCGTGTCTGCTAACGTACGTCGTTTTCTTCATAATACCTTAATACAACCTAATGAAAGGTCTCCAATAAAACTATTTTAAGGCACAGATCTGAATAAATTACTCCTAAAGTTTTATAAAAGCAAAGAATGCTGGGTTTCCAACAGTATGTAAGAAAGTTTAGCGAAGATTTTTTGGTGGCATTTGTAAAATGAAATTGTCTTTTTCATTTTGTTTTCAAGTATTTGTATTATTATTGGCTTTCATCTGTTTAATAGGTAAGATTATAACTTTTAAATTCTCATGTTTATTCTGCTTTCTAATACGGTGTCTTGATTTCAAGTAATCAGGCAGCTCTATACTCCAGGGAAATAAGCGAGAAATAGACCATGTTCGGGACACTCAAAGATCCAGGTAGCTGAATACTCTTTTAGTTATTGTAGACCTATAGGAAGAAAACCTACCTGTTTCCTGCCTAGAGTTCGCGTCCGTTTTTTAATTATTAACAATTTAGTGCAAAATTCGCGATTTTTTCGATTTTTTGCACCCCATTCAAAAGCGAAATAGTTGACATACAATTACAAAATTTATTTTTTTAGAACATTGAAAAACCTTCAAAATGCCGATTTTTTAAAAATTAAAAAGTTAATTTGTTGCTACGCAAACTGCAAAATAAGTGAACATCGTTCTTTGTTAATAACTTTTACTAAAACTTCCTTAGAACTTTAGTGTTTCACCCAAAGTTGGGTATTGGGGTACTTAACAAACCCTCAAAATTTGAGACCGATCCATTACTTAGTTTAAAAGTTATTCTATTTGTTTATCCCAGCGTCTGTTTTTTAATTATTAACAACTTAGTGCAAAAAACGCGATTTTTTATAGTTGACATAATAGTTGACATAAAATTACAAAATTTGATTTTTTAGAACATTAAAAAAGCTTCATGTCTGAATGTTAAAACGTCAATTTGTTGCTTCGCAAATTGCAAAATAAATGAAAATCGATTTTTGTTAATAACTTTTACTGAATTTAACCTAGAATTTTAGGGTTTCACCCAAAATTGGGTATTAGGGTACTTAATAAACCCACAAAATTTGAGACCGATCCATTAATTAGTTTAAAAGTTTTTCTATTTGTTTATCCCAGAGACCTTTATTTTGCAATAACATAAGACAGAAAATAATGAAGATATGACAATTCTGCGTATGCCAAATGAAAGTAGAAAAGTGATACTATCAAAATGTACTAAAAAAGATAAAGAATTATCTAATATTGTCAAAAATCCTAATGCCAAATTTTTGAAATTTTGTAGTTTAAAAACATTTAGAATAACTTTAAAAATATTGTCCGTAGAAAAAATCATTTTACATTTTGAAAATGCTGGTATTTTACACGAATTTTTAAAAATGTAGTTCAATTGGTGACTAGTCGTGGTAAGTGAAGGGGGAGCTGGGAGCCGACAAATGCACGAGTTCAAAAACTAAAACAGGAAAGTTAAAACTACTATCATTTTCTATATCTCGGGATCTACTGAATATATTTGGATCTTTATTTTTTTAATTATTATATAATTTTTCTGTTAATTTATTAAACAGTATAATTTGTACAATTTTTGAAAAAATAAGTTTTTCCCAAAAATCCATGTTTTAAGGTGATACAGTAGCGATCAACAGGTAGCCAAAACGCGTTCCAAGATTGCGGCTGTAGTTTTGAATATTTTTTTGAGATATTTGGCACACGTATTCATAATATAATATAGAATGGCGGTACAGAGCCCAATTTGAAAAATATATTAATATGTGGAAATTACTCTGTAATTAAATACAATATTAAAAAAACGAGCTTGTACCGCCATTAAGATGAACAAAAAAATACACTTTCTTCAAATAAACTTTTTTATCCGATGCCTAGATTTTGTGTCATTTTGGAGCTACTAATGAAATAAAAAATTTTAGTAGTTCCAAAATGACACAAAATCTAGGCATCGGATAAAAAAGTTTATTTGAAGAAAGTGTATTTTTTTGTTCTTCTTAATGGCGGTACAGGCTCGTTTTTTTAATGTTGTATTTAATTACAGAGTAATTTCCACATATTAACATATTTTTCAAATTGGGCTCTGTACCGCCATTCTTTATTATATTACGAATACGTGTGCCAAATATCTCGAAAAAATATTCAAAATTACAGCCGCAATCTTGGAACGCGTTTTCGCTACCTGTTGATCGCTACTGTTTCCTCTTAATCATACTATCATTATTAATCATAAAAAAAGTTAAGGTATACTTTATAAAAAAATGATCTTCAATAAATAATAATCTAGTAAAAATAATTTATTTATTAAAGTGTAGTTTAACTTTTTCTATAATCATTAATGATACTATGATTAAAAAAATAAATTTTTGTAAAAAAAATATTTTTCCAAGAATTGTTTAAACAAATTAGACTGTTTATTAATTAATAAATTTATAAACAAATTGCATATTTGTAATTTACGTAGAAACTACATACAAATTAAAAAATGAAAGATCAAAATCCATTGAGTTAATCCGGAGATACAAAAAATTGTATTAGCTTGAAATTGCTTTTTCGGTATTTTAACTCGGTGGATTTGTAGGTTCCCCCTAGTAACCGTTTGAACTACATTTTTGAAAAATCGTAGAGTGTGCTGTGAAGGTACAATGTTTATGCAAATTTTTTAACAAAAAATACAAATCCCATTCTTTAAAATGACATTAATGGGATTCCCTAATTATTATAAACCAATTAGCTGTGAATTAAAAAAAACACATGCTCACTTTGTGCCAAATGAACCCAGGCTAAATTTCTTTATTTGAAAATTCGTGGGTAAATACTAGCTTTTCGAATATATAAAAAGATTTTTTCTATGGAAAATATTTTTAAAGTTATTCTAAATGTTTATAAACTACAAATTTTAAAAAAATTGGCATTAGAATTTTTGGCTATATTAATTAATTTTTATCTTTTTTTAAAACATTTCCATACTACCACTCTTCTACTTTCATATGGCATACTCAGAATTGCACTATGTTCATTATTTTCTGTCTTATGTTATTGCAAAATAATGGTCTCTGGGATAATCAAATAGAATAACTTTTAAACTAATTAATGGATCGGTCTCAAATTTTGAGGGTTTGTTAAGTACCCTAATACCCAACTTTGGGTGAAACTCTAAAATTCTAGGTTAAATTCAGTAAAAGTTATTAACAAAAATCGATTATCATTTATTTTGCAATTTGCAATTGACTTTTTAACATTAAAAAATCGGTATTTTGAAGCTTTTTTAATGTTCTAAAAAAATCAAATTTTGCAATTTTATTTGAACTATTTAGCTTTATAATGGGGTGCAAAAAATCGAAAAAATCGCGTTTTTTGCACTAAATTGTTAATAATTAAAAAACAGACGCGAACTCTAGGCAGGAAAGAAATAGGTTTTCATCGTATAGGTCTACAATAACTAAAAAAGTAGTCAGCTACCTGGATCTTTGAGTGTCCTGAGAAAATCCTTATTTATCTGGACTACTAATGTTTTGTCTGTGCGAGTTATTGATAGTCTAAGATCCTAACCTAGATCCACATTCACCCATCTTTTTACCGAATAAAACGTTTTTTTTTTAAATTTCGTATAAGTATAGACAACTACGTTTTGCATGTATTGCCTATTAAAATATGTTCATAGCTATCCTTAATAGCCCGGTAAATAACCGTTTGGAGCGTAATTTTCCTAGTCAGGACGAATTTACTTGAAAATTTGGATTTAGGTTCTTCTTACCCTCTACTTCATTATTGGACTCAAGCCCATGGTTGCTTTTACTTGGGGGTGAAAGCCACTCCTTCTCGAGGGTAAAAAATATACGTTCAAGATAAGTCGGGAAATGGATAAATCGACTAATTCTAAACAGCTTTCCGTCTATAGAGTTTTTTACTAAAATACTCTGGGCTAATCAGCAAAATACAAGGAAAAGTTATTTACCAGCAATTTTATTGCTGGAATCGAATCTTATGATTCTATATGTTAATAATATAGGTATGCAAAGTCCACCGATAGTGTGCTATTATTTTTATAAACAAAATGGCGCCCGATAATCGTGTTTCTTTCAATTTTTGCTCTATAACTCCAAAGATTTTCACTTTACACCAAAAACACACAAATAAAAATTCACCGTAATTAAATTCTGCATAGAGACGCGTTTTTCCCGATTTACTTACGACTCAATGGAATCCCAAAGTTCAAAATCGGTATACGTTAAAAAAATGCATTTTCTCAGCTTCCCATGGAACAATTTTCTTAATTTTTTTTTGTTCCCAAGTAACTCGAGTAGAGTCACCTAAGTAACGCATTATTAACTGTCAAAGTTGCTTTTGTTTTGTTATAATAAATTAATTTATTTATTATAACAATTTGTTTAAATAATTATACAGCTTTCGAATGAGAATATTTGTATTTTAAACTTTAAAAGTTAAACTTAAAAAGTATACAACTGGAAAATGTGTAGTTTAATTTTCTTAAAAATAAATTTATTTATTATAACAAAACAAAAGCAACTTTGACATTTAATAATGCATTAGTTAGATGGATCTAGTCGAGTTACTTGGGAACAAAAAAAAATAAAATTGCTTCATGGAAAGCTGAGAAAATGCATTTTTTTTAACGTATATCAATTTTGAACTTTGAGATTCCATTTTCTCCAACCTAGTTTTTGATTGGAATTTTGGTATTTTTGGCATTTTTCACTCGTAATATCGATAGTTTTTAGATATATGTTATGAGTCTTTTAAAGATATAAAAATTTGTGTGGATAAAGAGGGCCGAAATAAAAAGGTGATAGTTCAAAAATTACCATCCTATTGTTTATATTTTCGCCGTACATGCTGGTCAAATTTGACCGGTTGTATCTCAGCAACCACTAATCGCAGTTAAACGTTTTTTCTTTTAAAAGGAGCATCCTTCCCCGTTATTTCCAATAGCGTCTTCATAATTTAATTTAATTTAACATTTCCCGAGATATTCTATTTGTTTTTAAGCCAAAAAATCAAAACCTACATTTTCTTACTTTTCTAATTTTAAAAAATTCCCTAGCCTCTCCCTAGTTGACCGATTTTAATTTTTTTAAAGTGCATTGTAAAGCTTGGACCTTTCTTTATTGCGTAAACAAATTTCGACCGTTTAAACTGCTTATTTTCTGCCCAGTATAATTTTGCAAAATTGTAATTTTCTTTGTGCCTGTTTTAAGATAATTTTAAATGGGACCATCTGGCAAGTAATACATAATTTAAAAAGTTTTATATGACTAAAAATTTTGTATCATTTTAAAATTGCTGCCACTTAATATTTCTTGGTTACATGTTTACTGTTATATTTTATAACTGTAAATAAAAAAGAATGTGTGTGTACTTTGTACGCACGTAAGAAAGTATACTTCTATTATAGATTCCAACGAAATTTATATGTACTTTAAACATTTTATTTATATTTTATTTCATTATTAAACTAATTTTAATACTTACTACTTTCCAAAAATTTTTATTAAACAATACCAAAAATTAAAAAAATAAAAGAATAAAACACACACAAACACATTGAAAAATGCCACAAAGAAATGATTTCTGAACAATAATTGTTGGCAAAAATTTTAAGTAAATACGCATTTTCTGAAAAAAAAAATTATATAACAAATATACTTACAATCATAAAATGTATAAAAAAAAATAAAAAAAATAAAAACTTGCATTGGGATTCGAACCCGCATTTATTCGGGTGCTTAGGATTTGAAGTCGAAGCTTCTACTCATTTTGCCACCTACACGTACCTGTCATGTGTTAAGATAGGCCAACTGAACGTTTTACTGTTTGGCAGTTCTGAATTTATTCAAATTAGTTTGATTTTTGTGGAATTAAAATATTAAAATACAACAAAACATAGAGTAAGAAAACAATATATTAGATGAAGATTGGTAGAAATCAAAGCATTACCTACCAGATAGATACATACATTTTACAAATAGGTAAGTACCTATGTAATTTTTTATTACAATACTGAAACCTTTACAATAATTACGTACCTGTTGCTTTTAAAAAATATTTAAAGGTCACTACAATTATAAACTTGCTTTTTTCTTTGTCCTCACAACAATAAAGACTAATATACACAACATTTGTTTACCCATAACCGACATATTGAACAATTATTGACAGGTCATTCTAATTACCCAATTAGAGCCGGTATAACGTTTGAGCTGCGCTCAAGACCAAAAGTTTTGATGAATTCGCGCACATATAAATTTACTCCCAACGGGCCTAAAGAAGTATAACTTCAAAAAATATGGACTTCCTCTATACAGTGATGAGCGTGCTAATAACCGGCAAAATAGCTCAAAAGATAGAAAACATAATACATTGCGGAACAAAAAGTGATGAAACTAGTGGAGGTGGAAATTATCATTATAAACGTATTAATTAACATTACACTACATAGTTTCCCACCTTTAGACGTATCAGAGGAGTATGACAACTGTCATTGTGACAGTAGAATTTTATAAAATACTCCTGTCACAGACGTCTAAAGGTGGGAAACTATGTATTTTAATGTTAATTAATACGTTTATAACGATAATTTCCACCTCCACTAGTTTCATCTCTTTTTGTTTCAGTGTATTATGTTTTCCATCTTTTGAGCTATTTTTCCGGTTATTAGCGCGCTCATTACTGTATAAATCACATTAAAATATACAGTGGGTGATATAATTAGAGCCACCTAATAAAGGTTATTTTTTTACACAAAGGGTATATAATTGAGCTTTATAATATACTAATGCGTTTGTTTCCATTTGATGATCTTGTATTTAACACTTTATAAAAGTGCAATAAATAGTCTGACAAGAGTGGCAACATAGCGGGCGTGGCAATGCGTGGCTCAGATGCCATTGTTTGTCAGTGCTGTCCAGCCTAGCTTGCAACTCGTGTGGATATATTTTGTATTTTTGGTGTTTAGAGTAATAATAAACTTTGACGATTTCTATTGCTCTCTAGTGATATTCTGATAGTAAAATCCTATTTTTTTTTTGTTAATTTACCAAACATTGCATGTTCGTTACACCCGTGGTACCAGAACATCATGGGAAAAGCCAAAGACATCTCACCAAGAAAAATACCAGAAATAAAAACTTTATTATTTAACACTAATCACTCCAACACAAAAATAGCATCAATTTCTGAAGTTTCAAAGGCAACTGTGGACCGTATAAATAAAAAACTTCATACCATTATGAAACAAAAAGTAAAATATTCTAAGGTGGCTCTAATAATTTGATCACCCACTGTACGTCTCCGATACGTCTAAGGTGGGAAACTATCAATATAATGTAAATTTATAGGTTTCTATTGGTAATTTGCCATCTTTACTAATTTTATCTCTTTTTATTTCATAACTTATTATGTTTACTGTCTTTTGCGTTATTTTGCCGGTTTTTAATGCACTCATCACTGCATAATACAGATGTTAAATAATTTGTTTATATCTTCTTAGATACTCAAAGCCATCAGCCAAAAATGAGTAGAATGATGAGGGTTGGTCGAGCTGCTGCTCCTCCGCCTAATAGAGGATACAAGAAGATGAGGATTTTTCCAAGAGTAGGACGAACAGTTCCTTTAAACGAAGACGAGAAATTTTCATTGCCTTGTACATTAGCTGTTTTAAACTATGGTAAGATTTGTAGCATATATTCTCCGTATTGTGTGATACCATAATTTGTGTATGTGGAACGAGAGAGGCTCTGTTCGCTTTTAAGGTTCTCGCGCAAAGACGACTAGATATGAACCAGGGTCTCTATGACTGCTATATAGATTATCAAAAGGCTTTTGATTGAGTACGACATTAGAAACTCGTAGAACTTTTACATGAAAATAATGTAAACTGTCGAGATGTACGGGTTATTGTCAATATGTACTGGAATCAAAAAGCAAAGGTTAAAATCGAGAATGGCGAAACAACAACCATAGAAATCAAAGGAGGTATTAGACGGGGTTGTGTGTTGTCTCCATTGTTATTCAATCTGTACAGCGAAGCTTTTTTTAAGGAAGCAATATCAGAGGAAGAACAGGGTATATCAAAAGACGGAAAAATATTGAACAACATAAGATTTGCAGACGACACCGCTATTTTTGCAGACAGTCTAGAAGCACTGCAACGATTAGTAAATAGATTATAATAATCAACTATTTTCAATGGGAAATAAGCCGCAATTTTACCAAAAAAATGATTTTATTAACGTTTTGAAGCACAAATCGGGTTTCGTTGTCAAAATACAAAATACTACTAAAATACAGAAAAAAGGTTGTTGCTAAGTAAAAAATTCTTCTAATAATTTATTTAATCTGACTCATTTATATTGGCAATTCAGACATATATTATACATTTTAACGTAGAAGACTTTAAAATGATATCGCCAATATTTATGAGTTGCGTTCATGGGACGACTTTACTAAAAGATAGTTCATTCGATTACATGAAATCAATCCCAACTCAAGAATACCCGTCACAAAAAAATCATAGCATATGATCTGTCTTTAAAAAGACAACCAAATGCAACGATGACAGTAAAATTCTCGCGTTAGAGATTCCATAGTAAATCACGAGGGAAAACCAGGAAAAAACCTGGTTTTTAAAATGTTGGTCTAGCAATGGGCTCTTTTTTATCTCCATTATTGGCTAAGATATTTATGGAGGATTTCAAAACTAATATCATTTCTAAACAAAATTTAAAACCGTATGGTGAAGATATGTAGATGATGTGTTTTTAATATGGCCTCATAGATCAGAATTGTTGGATACATTCCTGAATATTATAAACGATCAAGAAGAGACAATAAAATTTACAATGGAAAAGGAATACAATAACACTTTGTCTTTCCTCGATGTTTTAGTCTCAAAGAAGGATACTGGATATGAGACTCAAGTGTATAGAAAACCAACACACACCAACAGATATTTCAATTACAAATCAAATCACAACATCAACGTTAAAAAGGGAATCATTAAATCCTTATATGATAGAGCCAAAATTACTTGTTCTAACGAAAATTCATTTTTAGAAGAAAAACTATTGTTAACATCTGTTTTATTAAAAAATGATTATCCTTTATCGTTTATAAATAAGAAATTGTCAAGATTGGATCGAATGGAACAGAACAACTTAGAACGAGATCCTACAACATTCACAAGAAATAATACGAAGAAAATATCAATACCATAATTAAAAAAGACTATCCGAGAAACAATAGGAAATAAATTCAACATTTCAACAACATTCAAAACAACAAACACATTGAAATCTATTCTATCTAAAACTAAACCTAACAATGAACAAGAAAGAACAAAGAATTGCATTTATAAAATACCTTTTGAATGCGAACAGTTTTATTTAGGTGAAACATCAAGACCATTAAACGTTAGAGTAAGTGAACATCAGTCTTATATTAAAAATAGAGAATTTGATAGATCTCAAATATGTCAACACACATGGGATAATGAACATAGAGTTCAGTGGAGAGATTCAAGTATAGTCCTGAAAGAATCAGATAGTAAAAAGAGAAAAATCAAAGAAGCGGCTCTAATTATGCTAAATGAATCCAATTGTGTCGCAAATTCCTCAGTAGAATGCAGTAGGATGTGGTTACCCATACTGAAAGAGGAAGTCAATAGAAAGAAAATACCACGATTAGTAAGTCAATAACATATCGAGTTAGTACAAATTTTATATTTTAGTATTAGTTATTGTACATCTATATATTATTAATATTATTTATAATTTAAACATAATATTAAAATCAGAATTTGGTATTAGTTTTTTGAAAGTAAATTAAATGTAAGACCAAATACTTACGATGTCGGGATAGTATCACGAGGTTTTTTCCTGGTTTTCCCTCGTGATTTACTATGGAATCTCTAACACGAGAATTTTACTGTCATCGTTGCATTTGGTTGTCTTTTTAAAGACAGATCACATGCTATGATTTTTTGTGACGGATATTCTTGAGTTGGGATTGATTTCATGTAATCGAATGAATTATCTTTTAGTAAAGTCGTCCCAGTAACGCAACTCATAAATATTGGCGATATCATTTTAAAGTCTTCTACTTTAAAATGTATAATATACGTCTGAATTGCCAATATAAATGAGTCAGATTAAATAAATTATTAGAAGAATTTTTTACTTAGCAACAACATTTTTGTTTATTTTAGTAGTAGGTTTTTTTGTATTTTGACAACAAAACCCGATTTGGGCTTCGAAACGTTAATGAAATCATTTTTTTGGTAAAATTGTGGCTTATTTTCCATTGAAAATAGTTGATTATAAAAATTCCACAAGGAAATAGCTTCAGAACAAGATTATAATCAGTAAGTCAGTATAAAATATGTACTACAATAAATGAACGTTAAGAAAACCAAGTTCATGATTATTTCTAAGCAACATACAGTAGGAAGGCTAGATATCGAGGGAAAACAACTAGAAAGAGTGAATAACTACAAGTATCTGGAAACCTGGCTAAATGAAAACAATGACCAAGGTAGAGAAATCAGGACACGCATTGAAATTGCAAGACAAGCATTTTTAAAAAATGAAAAAAATGTTTGTTAATCGAGACCTTCCTCTGGAGCTGAGGATAAGAGCCTTAAGATGCTACGTGTTGTGGACTTTGTTGTATGGAATGGAAGGCTGGACACTAAAAGTAGACAAGATAAAGAAGTTGGAAGCATTATTTGAGATGTGGTGCTATAGGAGGATTTTGAAAATACCATGGATCCAACGCGTTACAAATGCAGAAGTGTTAAGAAGGCTACAAAAGGATTGCGAGGTGATAAAGAACATCAAAACAAGAAAGCTGGAATATTTAGGACACCTTATCAGATGTGCGAGGTATTAAGGCTCATAATGCAATGTAAAATTAAGGGTAAAAGATCCATAGGTGGAAGAAGAATTTCCTGGCTGAGAAACTTAAGAGCGTGGTATAGTTGCAGCTCAGTAGATCTTTTCACAGCAGCCGCCAATAAGGTATGGATAGCTGTGATGATAGCCAACCACTAATAGGAGAAGGAACAATAAGAAAAGAAGAATAATATGTGGTATTGAGTTACAAGCTCTATCTTTTTTTAAATTCATTATGAATTTGGGAACTTTCTTCTTCTTCTTGTAGTGCTGTCTCCTTTACTGGAGGTTAGCGACTACACTGACAAATCTGTCTCTGTCCAATGCTGCTCTAAACAAAGATGTTGAATCAAGGCCTGTCCGGTCTCTGATTTTTCTACGCCATGAAATCTGGTGCCTGCCAGGACCCCGTTTTCCTTCCGTCTTACTCTGGATGATCAGTTGTGCGAGGCGGTACTTTTCATTCCCCATTGTGTCCGAGGTAGCTAACTTTTCTAACTTTGATGATCTTTAGCAGTTCCCTATCTGTACTTATTCTCCTCAGAACATTTTCGTTGATAATGTGGGCATTTTTAAGATTCTTCTATAAAGCCAGAGTTCAAAGGCTTCTAACTTATTCATCAGCGTTATGTTGAGTGTCCTGGCCTCTTTTCCATACAAAAGTATTGACCATACATAGTAATTCATAGGGAGCGGATTTTATGCTAAATGCATAATGCATGCATATTTCGCATATTTGAGAACTTCACTAAATTTTGCATATTTTTAAAGAAACATGCATATTTTGTGCCTATTTAAAAACATTTAAGTCCAAAAAAAAATTAAATTTTTTAATTCGACACAAAATATTTCCCCGCACAGGCTGTCCTATCTAATAATTCGAGAACTACCTGAAGAGAGACGGCTCATTCACTGCCTTTTCATTTTTTCTTAGATCTTTGCACAAAGTACCTATATTAGTGCTTATAGTACGCCGTTATAAAATGATTGTAATTGTAGGATGTTAAAATGATGAAGGATGGTTTGCAGGAAAATCCGAATTTTATTTACTTTTATTATATTTAGTACAATTTACAAATCCCCTATTATTAAAAGAATTTACACCTTTAACCATAGTTTTACGATTTTCTAACGGAAATTGAAATAATCATGCTTTAGATCAGATCCCGTCTTTAAACGGCTTTAAAATTTTGGAGGACATATGCGAAATTTTTAATGGAAATTTTGAAATTGATTTTGGTGCAGAATTTTCGGCTTTAACAAGTTATTTTAATTACGCCCCTATTACTTCTGTTGATGTTGAAAGGTTTTTCAAGTTATAAAAATATTTTATCTGATCAAAGAAAAGGTTTCCTCGTAAAAAATTTGGAAAAACACATTGTAGTGAATTATAATCGAAGATATATATAGTGATATTGTTGTTTTATCTTAAATAAGTAAATATTAGTTATCAGTTTTTGTAAAAAATTGAAAATTGCATATATAAAAAATAATGATTTTATTTAAAGATAATAAATAAGATTGCCGCCCCCCTCCCCATAAAAGAACCCCTAGAATAGAATAGAACAGAAAATTTGTGGTTTCTCGAAATGCGCATTTTTTGAATTTATGTGCATATCTTGCGCATATTTCGTAATTTTTCACTGCATATATTTATATGCGCATATTTCATCAAAATTTTCATCAAAATTGATCGCATATAAATCCGCTCCCTAGTAATTCAGAAATCGACATCTAAGGCTGATACTAATACTAAAGGCTAGTGTTACAAAATAAGATTTTCATTTTGATAAAGCCTTGTTGGGCTACCTCTATTCTCGCTCTTAAGAACTTTTCTCCCTCTATTTATGTGTTTGTCCCTTTCGGCTAAACAAAACCTTAAACACGTTCTATGAATCTTCGCGAAATTCGTCTTTATAGTATAGTATAGTTGATCAAAGATAGCCTAACCCAGACATCCAAAGTGAAAGTTATGCTTCAACAACAAATTGTTCTATATGGTCCACACAATGTCCAGAAAAAAGTCACACCATTTTGAGCGTCATGTTTGGGGAGGAGAGGGGGGATAAATCGGTAAATTCGTAGTTTTTTAGGTTTTTCGTCAATATTTCTAAAACTATGCGGTTTAGCATGAACAACCTTCTATACAAAATTGTTCTACATTAAATTTGAAATAAAAAAGGTCCTATGCATATCTATTCTTTCTAAACTCCATGGTTCCAAAGTTACGGAGGTAGTATAATATAACTGGTCCAAAAAAGGCCTAACCCAAACATTCAAAGTAAAAGTTTTCCTCCAACACCAAATTGTTCTGTCTGGTCCACATATTGTTCAGTAAAAAGTTACACCATTTTGAGCGTCCGGTTTGGGGGACAGATGGGGGAGAAGTCGGTAAATTAGTATTTTTTTTACGTTTTTCGTCAATATTTCTAAAACTATGCTTTAGCGTAAACAATGTTATATACAAAAATGTTTTACATGAAATTCAAAACAAAAAATCTTGTATACATAATTGTTATAACATCAACGGTTCCAGAGTTACGGAGGGTGAAAGTGGAGGTTTTCGGTACTTTTTATATTTTTTGGGCAATGTATGGTATAACTATACCAAAAACCCCGACATCCAGAGTGGAAGTTATCCTCCAACACCAAATTGTTCTATATGGTCCATATAATGTTCAGAAAAAAGTCACACCATTTTGAGCGTCGGGTTTGGGGGGGAGAGGGGGAGAATTCGGTAAATATAAAAAGTATCGAAAACCTCCACTTTTCACCATACGTAACTCTGCAACCGTAACACCATGTATTGTATACATAATAAACAATTATGTATACAACTTTTTTTGTTTTAAATTTTATGTAGAACATTTTTCTATAGAACATTCTATACGCTAAAGCATAGTTTTAGAAATATTGACGAAAAACTTAAAAAAACTACTAATTTACCGAATTCTCCCCCATCTCCCCCCAAACCGGACGCTCAAAATGGTGTAAATTTTTACTAACCAATATGTGGACCATATAGAACAATTTGGTGTTGAAGGAAAACTTTTGCTTTGGATGTCTGGGTTAGGCCTTTTTTGGACCAATTATACTACCTCCGTAACTCTGGAACCGTTCATTTTAGAAGGGTTATGCATAGGACCTTTTTTATTTCAAATTTAATTTGGAACAATTTTGTGTAGAGGGTTGTTTATGCTAAACCGCATAGTTTTAGAAATATTGACGAAAAACGTAAAAAACTGCGAATTTACAGATTTCTCCCCCCTCTCCCCCCAAACCCGACGATCAAAATGGTGTGACTTTTTTCTGAACATTATATGGACCATATAGAACAATTTGGTGTTGGAGGATAACTTTCACTTTGGATGTCTGGGTTTGGGTCTAACTATACCATACTATTAAGGGTTATTCCGTATCCGTTATGATGGTGCCAACTACATCAGCTTGCTACTGCTAATTTGAACTACTATAAAAATATTATCGACGATTTTTTGGTCCAGTGTCATAAATCACGAAGATTTACTTATTTATTTATCATATTTGTCACATATTTTGTTTTATTAGAACTTTTAGTTGTTAGACTTATATTTACTGCACTTTTTTTATTACATATTTATTTTTTTTATTTTTAGATAAGTCTGAGAATATGGAACCAGAAGATGACTTGGAAGCTATTGTTGGGCCACCATACACAAACCCAGAATAACTAATTCTTTAACAAATAAAATCCGTCATTTTGCAGAATACTTGGTAAATGTTTATAAATTTTGAATCATTTTCAATAGTTTTCAACTGTTTTTGAAAATAAAATGTATATAAAAGTAACGATGTGTAAGTTTATATTTTTTTCTTATAACTTTTATTTACCTTTGTTACAGTAAAGTTCGTTGTGCTTGGAAGTCAGTTAACTTTTAAACTTATACATATCCCTTTATCAGAAAAGGGTAATCATAGCTCAAAAAATTGATTTAGATTTTATATCTAAAAATGACAAGGATGTTTTTACTTTCCAACAAAACTTATGCATACCGTCTTCATGCGGGCATGATTTTTGCAAATTAAATCTCGATATTTATCGCACGTTGATCTTTCTCTCTTCTGTTTTTTCTTAATATGCTCATATTTTACACTTTTTTAAAGTTATTTTCGGTGTTATCGTCCCATTCCTCTTCACTTTCTGTTTCGTGGTCACCATGTTCACTAGCCAACTAGCTTAAAAGTCACTGTGACTATCACTACTTATGTCCATTGTCCAAAATTTTTAACCTCTCTGCTTCAAGTTCTTTCTGTGTCAGAAGGCGTGTATTGCCACTACATCTCGGCATTTCAAATTATTCGTTAATCACATTAGAAACACTTATAGCATAAGCGGGTCAAATTTGACCCTACGCGTGATGAACTCTGCAGTAGTTGCAGGTAGTATCTCCATTCACAATGAGATCGGTATTGATACATTCATCGCGACAAGTTGCGATACGCGTATCATGAGATTTTTATCTGTTTCACGACAGTCATAGAGACGAAGATAGAGTGTTGTGATACTGATACAGCTATACTGAGACAGTCAAAGACACTATGAGATATGTCGAAGTTATTGACGCGAAGATGGCCAATCTCAGTTATCTTCACTTTGTTGGATATTGCAGCGATCAATGTGAACACTCTATTTATTCTCAATTTTCCAAATTGAAATGAAAATAAGAGCAATCGTCGCTGTTTGTTTCTGCAAGAATTGAGACTTGCCTGAACGCTATCTCTTTTCATTTCAACATTTTGTACTACATGACATGAAAAATATACCTACTCGAACGCAAACTTTTCTTCGACACGATCACAACATGGAAAGGATCGACGCCATTCATGTTGAAAATTAGCAAAATCTAAAAGAGAAAAGACCAATAAGTTGGAAAACACAACCATAGTTTGTACAAAATGCCAGAAGTATGCGTGCGGTAAGAACAGTGTTGCCAATCGCATTTCTCTAGATTATCCGATGATCGCTCGAAAAATATCCGATTTGTCACGAAAAGGTATGCTAGGTCAAAAATTATTCTCTTATTAAATTCAATGTTGCCAATGTTATTCTTTTAGTCTCCTTAACAACCATCAAATAACAAAATCCTTTGTTCTTACGCCAATCAGTTTATTGTAATCAATTATAATTATAATAATTAACATAATTAATTGATTAATTAATTATTAGTTATCAATTAACGTAACAATTATTAACATAATTGATTAAATAATCAATTAATCTCATAATTGGAATCAATTATGTTTTCAGCAACCCAATCAAAGTTGACATTGACAGTAATTAAATATTTGATAATGATCAGTTGATTCCATTTCTGATTAGCGTTCGAACAACCGGACCTTTAATCTACTGGATTCTCTGTTTCACAGTTTAAAAATTTTCGTTTATAGATGAAAATCTCGTATCCTATAGCTGATTACCTAATTCATGTATGTAATAGCTATTTGTATAACAAGGGAGGGCTACTTTTGCTCCCGAGAATGAAGTTTACTGCCCGACGCGTAGCGGAGGGCAGTAATCATTCAAGGGAGGAAAAAACATTTTACCGCCAATTTATACATATGGTTTTTCCACCTTCGTCAAATTAATAACAAGTAATTTTTCATGTAAACATTGTTAAATCAAAATAACAATTTACTGTTTTTACAATTCTGCAAAATACAGGGTGTTTTATAAATAAACGTTAAAATGTATAGATACTTACGTAATAGAAAATAGATATTAAGTTAAGTTAAATTTCATGAATGAAATACCATGACGTCACTTTTACTTTTCCTCCCTAGGGAGCAAAAGTACAACTTTGCAACTTTTAAAATCAGGTCCGGAAAAGTATACTTTCGGTAGAGGTAGGTGGAAAATACTATTTATTTACTATTATTATATTATTCGTATTTTGTATTATCGTAAGTGTTAAATCCTAAATAAATAAATAAATCTAAATATTTGATTATTTGGATCGTTATTTTTATTATAATTATTAAGTAAAAAAAACACTTTTAAAGATTATTTTATTAAAACGTAATAACTACCTAAAACTAGGTACTAGAAAAATAAATAATAAATAAATCAATACCTACGGTTCAACCTGGCGGTTAAAGCCGGTCAAAAAACCGGTTGTTTCAAAAACCGGTGTTCGGTTTTTATAGACATAGCCTATGTACAATAGGTTCCAGTCAGCTTAAAATTTCTCATTTACGAGCGTGGGGCGAAAAAATTTTCTATTTTTTCTCTGAATTCAGTATTTTTCCACTTATCCGGGTTTTCACCATTTGTTACTTTAAAAAGAGAAAACCGGTTATAACCGGGACAAAAAACAACCGGAAAAACCGATTATATCAGAGAAAAAACCGGTTTTAGGTTATAACCGGTAGGTTTTTCCCATCCCTAGACTGCACTACATAAAATGAAAATAAAACTAAATCGTGCGTGAATTAGCTTTAATAAGTTTAAAGACTAAAAACTAAAAACTCATAAATAATATCGGACGGCAGACGGTTTTTGAAATTTGAATTGGATTAGTATGCCTTAAGTGGATGCACTTGTGCATTTAAATTCTAAAAAAAAATTGGCACATGTCCCTTTTGTCAAAAGATGAAAAGTATCGGATGTCACTAACATTCATCCGGTATAAAAATTTGGGTGAAACCAAAATTAATGTGTTGTTGGTGTTGGGAATATATGGATGAGAAAGTTTTAGTAAATTGTATGTAGATACACTGAAAAATATACGCAAATATCCGATTTATTTAAAGATACGAAGAAGATACGACAACTCTCAAAAAGGTACGCAAATCGGATAATTCTCCGCAGATTGGCAACACTGTAATAAAAGGTTGTTCCTGCAAGGGTTAAACATCTACAGTATGTTCCTGTAAGTTGGAACCACATGGAAAATTTTTTTATTATTAATTTTATGAAAAAAGTTATTCTTCATAAAAGGTCTGAATGGTCTAAAACCTAAGATTCAACTATATAATATCAAATTTTATGAATAATATACGAGGTATGTCAAAAAATATGAATTTCGCTGAAGAGTAAAGTAGCTTTATTTTTCACAATATTGAAAATTAATATTATGAAAAGTTGTTTTAAATTAATAGTCTGGGCTGATAATCGGAGAATAGGCCATTTTTGGGAAAAGTTATTTACCAGCAATTTTATTGCTGGAATCGAATTATAAAATCCTATATATTAATAATATAGGTATGCAAAGTCCTCAGATAGTGTGCTACTTTTTTTATAAACAAAATGGCGCACTAAAATCATGTTTTTTCAATTATTGCTCTATAACTCCGAAGTTTTTAACTTTACAACAAAAACACTCAAATAAAAATTCATAGTGATTAAATTCTGCATAGAGAGGCGTTTTTCCCAATCTGCTCCGACGAAAATTTTCCTCGGAAAATGAGGGTTTTCCCAACAAAATCTTTAATTTTCAAATAAAGTTTTAGGTAAGTAATTATCTACCAATAATTAAATAATTTGGTGACTTAAAAGCCTTTTTGGTTTAGATTATAGTTCCAGAAGCTGATGAAAATTAAACGCATATTTTAGCAACAATTCAATTGTTAATTAATAGTTTACGGTCGCAATAATAACCAAAATAATTATGATACACTCAAGCTTTGAAATCTTATAAAGATGAGATGCCTATTTAAGACATATTCTGAAGAAGAAAATTAAAATAGACTTTGTTGTTGTTCTTGAAACACTAACATAGGAATTTTTTTAAGGTATGTCGATATACAGAGTTCATTTAATTTTATATCGTTAGAATTTTCATCTCCAAATTTATATGTGAATATATTTTCAAAGGACAGCAATCTTGTCAGTCTTTATTATCTCAAATTTGTTTCTCAGAATGAGATTAGTCCCCTTCCAAAGGCAGGAATATTTATCTTTATTCATCTTTATTATATCACTATGATAATAGTCTGGGCATATTATCGGAGAATAGGCCATTTTTGGGAAAAGTTATTTACCAGCAATTTTATTCCTGGACTCTAATCTTTTGATTGTATATATTAATAATATAGGTATGCAAAGTCCGCAGATAGTGTGCTACTTTTTTATAAACAAAATGGCGCCCGAAAATCGTGTTTTTTTTTAATTTTTGCTCTATAACTCCAAAGATTTAAAATTTACACCAAAAACACCCAAATAAAAATTCACCGAAATTAAATTCTGCATAGAAACGTGTTTTTTCCGATTTACGTCGACGAAAATTTTCCCCGGAAAATGCGGGTTTTTCTAAAAAAATCTTCAATTTTCAACTAAAATTTTAGATAAGTGATTGTTTATTAATAATTAAATAACTTGGTATTATAAAAGATCTCTTCGTATAGGTAGATTACAATTCCACAAGCCAATGAAAACTGAATGAACAGTTTAGCAACAATTGAATTGTTAATTAAAAATTTACGGTCGCTATAATAACCACAATAATTATGATACATACGAATAGCTATGGGTTTTGTATAAAATGACACTGTACCTATCTAATGTACTTTACAGAATTGAAATTGGACTATTTAAGCGGCCTCAGGTATGTTTTAAAATTATAAACAATTTTTTGGCTAATAAACAAATAGAATATCTCGGGAAATATTAAATTAAATTAAATCATGAAAACGGTATTGGAAGAAAAGCGGCAGGACGCTTCTTTCAAGAGAAAAAACGTTTAATTGTGATGAGTGGGTATTGAGATACAACCGGTCAAAGTTGACCGGCATTTACGGCAAAGATATAAAAAATAGGATCGTAATTTTTAAACCATCACCGTTTTATTTCGGTCCCCTTTCTCCTCACCAATTTTCATATCTTCAAAGTACTCATAACATATATTATTATAATAAAAACTATCGATATTACGAGTGAAAAATGCCAAAAATAGCAAAATTCCAATTAAAAATTAGGTTGGAGAAAATGTAATCTCAAAGTTCAAAATCGGTCTACGTTAAAAAAATGCATTTTCTCGGCTTCCCATGGAGCAATTTTCTTCATTCTTTTTTTGTTCCAAAGTAACTCGAGTAGAGCCATCTAACTAACGCATTATTAAATGTCAAAGTTGATTTGTTTTGTTATAATACATTAATTTATTTATTATAACAAAATTTTTTAATTTGTTTAAATAAAGATTGTTTAAACAATTATGCAGCTTTCAAATGAGAATATTTGTGTTTTTAACGTTAAAAGATACACTTGTAGTAAGTTTTTCTAAGAAAAGTCTACAACTTGAAAAAATATGTAGTTTTCTTTTCTTATAAATAAATTAATCTACTATAACAAAACAAAAGCAAGTTTTACATTTAATAATACGTTAGTTAGATGGCTCTACTCGAGTTACTAGAGAACAAAAAAAGAATGAAGAAAATTGCTCCATGGGGCCGAGAAAATGCATTTTTTTAACGTATACCGATTTTGAAATTTGAGATTACATTTTTTCCAACCTAATTTTTGATTGAAATTTTGCTATTTCTGGCAATTTTCACTCGTAATATCGATATACCCTATTCCACGAACATACGCCTGTTTTGGATTAATTCGACAACGAATATTTTACTGTACAAAATAAGAAGAACGAAAGTAAATTGCAAATTACATTGTTGTTTATTGGAATAATTATTAGCGCCATTTACTTTCGTACTTCTTATGTTGCACAGTAAAATATTCGTTGTCGAAGTAATCCAAAATAGGCGTATGTTCGTGGAATGGCCCATAGTTTTTATTATAATAATATATGTTATGAGTATTTTAAACATATGAAAATTAAATTGGTGTGGAAAAAGAGGACAAAACTAAAAAGATGATGGTTCGAAAATTATGATCCTATTGTTTATATCTTTGTCGTAAATGCCTGTCAATTTTGATCGGTTGTATCTCACGAACCACTGATCACAATTAAACATTTTTTCTTTTAAAAGAAGTGTCCTGCCGCTTCTTTTTTGAATACCGTTTTCATAATTTAATTTTATTCAATATTTTCCGAGATATTCTAATTGTTTATAAGCCAAAAAATTGTTTGTAATTTTAAAATATTCCTGAGGCCGCTTAAATAGTTCAATTTCAATTCTATAAAGTACATTAGATAGTGGTACAGTGTCTTTTTATACAAAAATCATAAATATTCTTATGTATCATAATTATTGTGGTTATTATAGCGACCGTAAATTTTTAATTAACAATTAATTGTTGCTAAAGTGTTCGTTTAATTTTCATCGGCTTCTGGAATTATTATCTATATAAAAAGAGCTTTTATATGACCAAGTTATTTAATTATTGATAAACAATTACTTATCTAAAATTTTAGTTGAAAATTAAAGATTTTGTTGGAAAAACCCGCATTTTCCGGGGAAAATTTTCGTCGAAATAAATCGGGAAAAACACGTCTTTATGCAGAATTTAATTGCGGTGAATTTTTATTTGGGTGCTTTTGGTGTAAAATTAAAATCTTTGGAGTTATAGAGCAAAAATTAAAAAAACACGATTTTTGGGCGCCATTTTGTTTATAAAAAAAGTAGCACACTATCTGCGGACTTTGCATACCTATATTATTAATATAGAGAATCATAAGATTCGATTCCAGCAATAAAATTGCTGGTAGATAACTTTTCCTTGTATTTTGCTAATTAGCCCAGAGTAATCCAGTTGTAGTTAATTTAAAATATCTTGGAATATTTTTTATCGCCAACCGTCACTAAAGTCATTGATTATTGTACTCATTTGCCCTCATCTGCGGCAGTAAAGTAACACTTTATTGTACTGAAAGAAGAATTTTACTTTACCTGCCGGGATTAATCGTAATTGAATGCAAGTGGTCGATGGCAGTAATCGATTATTTATTTGAGTTAACTTACAATTTATTTACTTTAATTGTTAAAAATATTGTACATTTACGACATTGTTAATTAAATTCATGTCGAAAAGTGAAATTGTGTAGTATTTTGTAATTATATTCATATAAAATAAATCAACACTTTACCGATATAGAATGATTAAATATTGATAACTATTGATTAAAAATCGAAAGCGGCCATCATGCAGAAGTCACCTGTTCACTGTCATGAAATTTTTATTACGTCTAAAATTTTAAAAAATTCTTAAATTCTAAATTGTAAGTAAGTATTAAAACCAACATCAAATTGCTGGCGATGAAATGTTGTATGCACCACGTCAGTAAAGACTCTTTCTCGAACTCGTCTATTATTCGCCTCGCTCGCTAGTCTCGCTCGGCTCATAATATCAGACTCCTTCGATAAAAAGTAACTTTACTGACTTGGTACATAAATAGCTATTTGTTTATTTTAATTTAAGCAACATAAATACAGTTTCTTGACCATTTCTTTCTTTTATATCTTCAAGCAACACCTTTTACAAAATGAAACAAAAAGTTATAAGTTTATTTCTACAAAATGTCCACTAATGAATCTAATACGGTACGGAGATAGAGGGGTTATCTAAGGTTTTGGAAACCATTGGAGGGACAAGGCGGAGGTTTTTAAGGTACCTCATAGCTTAGGTTGCCTAGGGGCCTCAAGATTCTTAACCCTTAACTGGTGACGTGCCGTCAAAATGACGTATCGCAACTGCGCGATACTTCGGGATCCCCACTTACTCTAAATTTGTACGGTCGACACTCTCAGTCAGTACCTTTCAGTTCAGTTTAGTCATCGAAAGTACATAGCAGAAATTTGTTGCGTTTTCGAGCGATATATTTTGAATTACCACGTGTAGAAAATCACAATACGTCAAATTGACGGCACATTACGTGCAATATAAAAATGTCCAGTTCACGCAAGAAAATAAAAGTGAGTGATGCAAATTTTAGTAATACAGTGGAACCACGATAAGTCGGCCCCCGATAACCCGAAAGTCCGGCTAACCCGGACGATTTTTATCAAACAAACATTTCAACAATAAAAATGTATGTAATATAATATTGGGTATTTGTGTAATTTGAACTACATATACGATAGTAAAAATGACTCATGGCACACGACGTTCATTGTCGTGTTATTGGAAACAACAGGCACCTGTAGTATCCTTTATTTATTTCAAACTGTCTTAGCATTACTGTCTTAGCATTGTTTAAAAAAGACTTAAAGTCTATTAAAAAATTATTTTTAAACAATGGCCTTAGTCTTCACTGTTATTAAATAACATAACCTCGTTGCGATTAAGACCGTATTGTGTGTAGTACAGTCGTATTGTTCGCTTCCGTTCTATAATCGTTCGTAAATCTATGGAAATTAATAAACTGAAAAATACAGATATAATTCTGAATGACCAACTCGAGACAAACAGCTCCCCACTCCTCAACCTCTTCAGTTAGAGACTTAAAAAGGCAAACACATTGTAAATTATATCACTTGAGAAAGGCACTCTGCCGAAACAGCTGTAGTCACATAGTTGTAAATAATAAATTTTGTGGAAGTATAGAAAACAAAAGTTTTCAGTGTTTTATTGTTCGTAAATCTATTTAGATTTTGTGTTTGCGTGTTTTTTTGTCTACGTTATGAACGTTGTCTACGAAATGAACAATACTCTATACTCTATACTACTATATGTAATTTAGATGTGTACTGTGCCTATATATTTCATGTTATTTCAATTATAACGGAGTTTATCTGTAAGTATACCGTATTTTAATAATTTTTTACCATTTTTAATACACTTTTTAAAACTTTCACTTTATAAAAAATAAAATTTTTAAATACCAATACCGCGTAAGGTTTACCTCGATCACTTTCTATTAAACATGCCATTTTTGTCAAAATTCCAATTGTGACTAAAAATAAAAATACTACAATTAATTAATTAATTATTATAATTATAGGTACCTACTGTAATTTAATAGCAGATAAATAATTAAATTGAATGCCTTTTAGTAAAACCTACCTGAAATAACTGAAATATCTAACCATTTTGGTATAATGGGATTTATCTCATTATTTAGATATTTTAGAAATCCTTAAATTAACTAAAGTAGTCGTTAGATATTTATTTATAAAACAATAAACATTACGCATATTGTTATAATAATTGCAAAGTAGAACACCTTAGTTAAAGTCCACGTTTTGCTTACTCAACAAGGTTGTGATTATTCATTTTGACACACTAACGAGAATATATACAAACATATTTACAAAACGAAGTATTTGATAAATATGGGAACACGATCAGATTAGAGTCATTAGTGGGTCAGTCGAATTAGTTAGTTAGGTTTGAGAGGTTGCTGCCGTTAGAGCAGAATAATGTCACCTATCAACTGAATACATTTATACGGTATTAGTTTAACCAAATAAAGAAGTTATGAGTACATAGTGCCTTCCTGTTAAACAAACCCCATTCCAGTATAGTTCAATATCCAACTACCACCATATGGCGACCTGAGAGACGGACTGGACTTCTGAGGGCAGTAGACAACAGGAACAAAGATGGCAAAAAACTGGAGGAAACGAAGAAAATTTGGGGTAAAGTACCATCCTCATATTAATTGGTATCGTTAGATGGAATGGAGACTATATGGAGCTGGAGAGACCAACGATAAGGGTGTCCAAATAGTAGACGTCGACATGGACGAAGGTTTGGAGACTTGGGACCACGCCCAAACGTCAAGAGGACAAATGGAAAGAATGGACAATGCCTAGTGGACAAATGTGTACCTAATCGTGAGTAACTTTTTAGCTATTTTTTAAATTGCATATACAGTCTCACAGATATGAATTTTTTATTAATATAATATAAATATAATCATTAAGAAGAACTAGAATTTATTAATTTTCACTTAAATATAATTAAATTAGGTTAAATTTTTTTCGTATATTATTAAGCTTTAAAAGTATTTCACTAATTTAGAAGATTTTTTTGAGAATTACATATCATATTATAGATAATCTTAATCGATAGTTTTATTTTAATAGAAATATAACAATTCTTATATTTTATATGGTAAGAAATAATATAATTATTTTTAACCATACGAGTACGTAAATAAGTTTATTTTGATTGATGTATTTCTGCTTTTTCTGCACTTTTTGCATACGGAACTTATTTTGTTTATAACAGTATTTACTATTTTTAAACTAAGTACTTCGAGTATAATATTATGATGATATGACGTGTTTGACATTGAAAATTGAAACGAATAAACTACTTACATAGGAATTCGCTAAAGCGACAATTTTTACGAAGAAAGTTATTATGATAAATAAAATCAACCTGAAAATATAAGATATTAGTATTCAAACAATATGTTTATAAATAAGGAAAGATAAATGAAAATATTTTAAGATGTTGGAGAAATTGGAAAATCCAGCATAAAGGATTTATATTGGAGACGGAAATATCTCAATCAATGGAAATTTTTGTTGAGAAATGCACGTAAATGCAAAGATTTTACTTATGATAAATATAACAAGACAAAGAAAAAGGAAAAAATTAAAAATGACTACGGAAAAGAAATATTTTTTTATATACAAGAAGTATGATTATACCACGTACGTAGGACTAATAAAATTCGTCCTCGTGAGAGAGCCCATAACTACTACCATAATGGCATATGGAATTTTTATTGAGTAAACGAATTTCCTCGTGAGAGAGTGAATTATTTTTATACAATGATTTGTGACGAAAAGAAAGTCAGTTAAGAAATGATGATGAACTGATATAAGAAGAAAAATAAAGACAAAACAAGTTATATAAATATGTTGAAGTATCGGAGTTTATAAAGGAAAAGAAAATCCCATTGAGGAAAAAGACAAAAGAAGATTAAATATTAAGACTTAAAAAGTTACCCTAGAGAAAGACAAGTATTAAGGATAATTTGAAGAAGATTAATGTCAAAAGTTATGGAAAAATAGAATTGAAGAGATTTTGTACCTACAGTACAAAAAGTTACAGAACCTACAGTAAAGTACTATTTAAGAAGAATACTTTGTAGGGCTTCGAGTAACATAATTATTAGTATAATATATAAAATAACTTTAAATTAATATAATATAGACAATATACTTATTTAATTCGAATGAGGTCTTGTAAGACTGTATTTCAATTAAAGAAATAGAGATTATTTTTGTGATGTAAAAGTGACTATTCGCGTGAAGAAACTGAACTTCTATTTAGCTAGTAAAAAAAAATTTAGATTAACTATTTAGCTATTGTAGGTTTTTCTCATTAGTAGTTTTTATGTAAATATTTTAATGGAAGTCCAGACTTAATATTAATTAGGTACTCAGCAATTCCAAGCTGAAATTTTCTTTATGTATAGGAGATTTTCATGATATTTCAGGAGATTTTCATTAGTAGGAGATTTTCATGATAGTTTTTTAACAAAATATGGTCTATTTTTATTAACACTTTCTTTCGATTTTTTTTTTTCAATATTGAATGCTGAATTTTTTTGATACCGACTTTTTATTTAAATTTTTTTAATATCGGTCGAATTTTAGTATAAATATTTTATAATAAAGTAAAATTAAAGACAATTTAGACAATAAAAACCAACTCTTGTCAAGAAAAAGGTACAAAATGAAAATTAGAAAATATTAGCATACCCATTTCGTGTTTTGAAACTAACTGGATCTCACCTAGACTGAGTATATCAGATCAGACAGGAATTTAGGGATGCAAGATGTAGAAGTTTTTTTTAAGCGCACAACTATCCATTTTGTCTTTTTGGAACAAACCTTCTCACGACTAAGGACGTGCAAAAGGACCGGAAGCAAATTCAAGGGTATAAAGTTGCGAAAAACTACCCACCAAGTAGGTAAGGGTTAGAAAATGAAGAATTTATGAAGCAAATGATATATAAATGAAGAACTATGAAAATAATACAAATATAGGAAGGAAGATATATGAAATATAAAGTAAATGATAAAGAAATAATGAAGAAATATGAAGAAGAAGAAGATTTTTGTTTAATAGTACACGATGAAGAAAGTACTAGGTATAAAGAAAATGAAGAAATATGTAGTTATTGTGAAGTACCAGACAAGAAGAAGAATAAGAAAAAGAGATAATTTCTAATAGAAGAATATTAAAAATTGGAGAACATCAAAAGATTTGTCTTAAGGGTCTAGTAAAGAAGTAGAATTAACAAGTAAGTTCAAATGAAGGAGTTGTAATTTTTTTTTAAACCTCTGAAATTAAAGTAAAGTATAAAATACAATTTCTAAGTATAGATTTTCGCGAGTCACAAGAAAAGAATTAACTAAGAATAGACGATGTTTGATAATTAGTAAAATAAATTGTATATATATGTAAATTTTGTTTATATATTTTTTTGTTGTAAAAATTTGTATAAATCTATACATATAACGTAGTCAGTTGATGATGATAATAAGAATATTTAATGATAAAATTGTGGCTTATTTCCCATAAAAAATACGTAATTATAAAAATGCCACAAGGAAATAGCTTCAGAACAACGATAATAAGAAAATTTTCTTCTCTTCGGGGAGGAAAAAGGAAGCACGGTACATGGCTCAGAAAATTTTCTTTTCTAAGGGGGATGATATAATGGGATTTATCTCATTATTTAGATATTTTAGAAATCCTTAAATTAACTAAAGTAGTCGTTAGATATTTATTTATAAAACAATAAACATTACGCATATTTGTTATAATAATTGCAAAGTAGAACACCTTAGTTAAAGTCCACGTTTTGCTTACTCAACAAGGTTGTGATTATTCATTTTGACACACTAACGAGAATATATACAAACATATTTACAAAACGAAGTATTTGATAAATATGGGAACACGATCAGATTAGAGTCATTAGTGGGTCAGTCGAATTAGTTAGTTAGGTTTGAGAGGTTGCTGCCGTTAGAGCAGAATAATGTCACCTATCAACTGAATACATTTATACGGTATTAGTTTAACCAAATAAAGAAGTTATGAGTACATAGTGCCTTCCTGTTAAACAAACCCCATTCCAGTATAGTTCAATATCCAACTACCACCATTTTGGTCTTGGTGAGGAAAATACCTGTGGGATTATGACATACCGTTATAAACGCAGGCAAAAGATTATTTTGGTGAGGAAATCACACCCGCCGATTAAATTATGCATAGAGAAGTGTTTTTCCCGATTCACTTCGACGAAAACCTTTCCCAGAAAAAGCGGGTTTTTCCAACAAAATCTTTAATTTTCAACTAAAATTTTAGATAAGTATTTGTTAATAAATAATTAAATAACTTGGTAATGTAAAAGACCTTTTCGTATAGATTATAATTCCAGAAGCCGATGGAAATTGAATAAACAGTTTAGCAACAATTGAATTGTTAATTAAAAATTTACGGTCGCTGTAATAATGACAACAATTATGATGCATAAGAATAGCTATGATTTTTTCATAAAAAGACATTATACCTATCTAATGTACTTTGCAGAATGAAAATTGGACTATTTAAGCGGCCTCAGGAATATTTTAAAATTATAAACAATTTTTTGGCTTATAAACAAATATAATATCTCGGGAAATGTTAAACTAAATTAAATTGTAAAAACGGTATTCGAAAAACAGCGACAGTACGCTTCTTTTAAAAGAAAAAACGTTTATCTACGACTGATACATAATATATGTATTATACTTGTGGTGTTTGCAATATAATGCCATATAATAATCCCTTAGGGATTAATAATGCGGGATTAATAGCTATTAATCCCTCTGGCACAACAATCACAAAATTCACCACGGAAACAAAATAATCAACCTCAAAAAGTGTCACTGTCAAACGAATAGTATATTTGACAGTTTGTGTTGAGATGGTGAATGATTAAATCTATGTTGAGAATAAACCATGACGTTGATCTGAAAAAATACGGCAAACTAAGAGCGTTTCTAAAGAGAAAATCGGAAGGATTTCAAGCAAAAAAGTCTTCCACTCTAACCCCAGAGCAAATTAGGAAATTTATTGACAAAGCTCCTGATGAAATTTATCTTTTACATAAGGTAAATATACATATTTAATTTGATTTATTCAAAAACTCATATGCTTATTTGCTTCAGGTAATATTGATCATTGGAATTATGGGTGCATGCCGCTCAAACGAACTTTATCAAATGAATATACAAGACGTGAAGGATCTCCAAACAGATTTATTAATAACAATCCCCAAGTCTAAAACCAAAATTGTACGAAAATTTACCATAAACAGTACGTTTTACAATATTGTGAAGAAATACATCGATCTCCGTCCGTCACATGTGAAAATAAATTCATTCTTTCTAAATTATCAAAAATCTAAATGTACAATACAACTTATAGGAAAGAACAAATTTGCAGATATTGGTAGGCAGATTGCCAAATATTTAAACTTGCCAAATCCTCAAAGTTATACCGGCCATTGTTATCGCAGATCATCTGCCACTCTGTATATTGATGGAGGAGGCGATTTAACTGGATTAAAGCGTCATGGGGGCTGGAAGCGTCAACACAGGTAGCTGAAGGATACATTGATCAGTCTATGAGAAACAAGGCAACTACAGCAGATACTATCGCTAAAGAGATAAACAGTAATGTACCATCTTCTTGTTCTACGGCAATCGAGATCCCAAATATTTGTATTAAAAACTCTACTAAAGTTAATGATGATTCTCAACCAATTCAGTTAATTAATTGTACTATTACTAGTTTTAATGTTTTTAACAAATAGAGTTGTTCATTAAAAATCTTAAATTAATTAATTTGTCGTAGATAAAGTAGAGTATTCTACTCGCAATAATGGCTCTCATTCCCTCGGAATGTTACTCCCTCGCCGCTGACGCGGTTCGGTTCGTAAATATTCCTCGGGGATAATAGCCATCATTATTGACTCGTGGTATAATCTACTATTAATTATGATGAATGGTTTCTAAGATGCAACCGGTCAAAGTTGACCGGAATTTACGGCAAAGATATAAACAATAGGATCATAATTTTTAAAGCATCACCTTTTTGTTTTTGTCCTCTTTCTTCACACCAATTTTCATATCTTTAAATACTCATAACATATATTATTATAATAAAAACTATCGAGAATACGTGTGAAAATTGCCAAAAATAGCAAAATTCCAATCAAATATTAGGTTGGAGAAAATGTAAACCTCAAAGATCAAAATCGGTATACGTTAAAAAAATGCATTTTCTCGGCTTCTCATAAAGCAATTTCCTTCATTTTTTTTTGTTCCCTAATAACTCGAATAGAGCCATCGAACTAACTCATTATTAAATGTCAAACTGGCTTTTGTTTTGTTATAATAGATTAATTTATTTAAAAGAACAGAAAACTACATATTTTTTTTCAGTTGTAGGCTTTTTTTAGCTAAACTTACTACATGTGTACTTTTTAAAGTTAAAAACATAAATATGCTCATTTGAAAGGTTTAAAATTATTTAAAAAAATTTTATTTAAACAAATTAAAATTTTGTGTTATAATAAATAAATAAATTTATTATAACAAAACAAAAGCAAGTTTGACATTTAATAATACGTTTGTTCGATGGCTCTACTCGAGTTACTTGGGAACAAAAAAAGAATGAAGGAAATTGCTACATGGGAAGCCGAGAAAATGCATTTTTTTAACGTATACCGATTTTGAACTTTGAGGGTTACATTTTCTCCAACATAATTTTTGATTGGAATTTTGCTATTTTTGGCAATTTTCACACGTATTATCGATAGTTTTTATTATAATAATATATGTTATGAGTATTTTAAGGATATGAAAATTAGTGTGGAGAAAGAGGCCAAAAATAAAAAGGTGACGTTTGAAAATTATGATCCTATTGTTTATAGCTTTCCCGTAAATTCCGGTCAATTTTGACCGGTTGTATCTCAGGAACTACTCATCATACTTAAACGTTCTTTCTTTTAAACGAAGCTTCCTGCCGCTCGTTTTCGAATACCGTTTTTATAATTTAATTTAGTTTAATATTTCCCGAGATATTCTATTTGTTTATAAGCCAAAAAATTCTTTATAATTTTAAAATATTCCTGAGGCCGCTTAAATAGTCCAATTTCAATTCTGTGAAGTACATTAGATAGGTATAGTGTATTTTTATGTAAAAATCATAGTTATTCTTATGCATCATAATTATTGTCGTTATTATAGCGACCGTAATTTTTTAATTAACAATTCAATTGTTGCTAAACTGTTCATTCAATTTTTATCGGATTCTGGAATTAGAATCTATATGAAAAGGGATTTTACACTTCTAAGTTACCTAATTATTGATTAACAATTACTTATCTAAAAGTTTAGTTGAAAATTAAAGATTTTGTTGGAAAAACCCGCTTTTTCCGGGGAAAGTTTTCTTCAAAGTAAATCAGAAAAAACACATCTCTATGCAGAATTTAATTACGGTGAATTTTTATTTGAGTGTTTTTGGTGTAAAGTTAAAATCTTTGGAGTTATAGAGCAAAGATTGAAAAAAACACGATTTTCGGGCGCCATTTTATTTATAAAAAAAGTAGCACACTATCTGCGGACTTTGCATACCTATATTATTAATACATACAATAATAAGATTCGATTCCAGCAATAAAATTGCTGGTAAATAACTTTTCCCAAAAATGGCCTATTCTCCGATAATCAGCCCAGACTAAATACTCACGGTTCTTAGACATTACTACGGTTGCCTAAATCGACTAACCAATGAACATTAAGGGTGTGATTACGTCACGAGAGTGTACTGTCATTTGAATCGTAATATGATTTTTTTTGAATCCTGAGAAAACCAGGTATTTTAGAAAAATTTAAACGCAGGATGAAAGATTACATTATTACCGAGGGCGGAAAGCCCCTTAGAATAAACAAGCAGTTTCTACTGAATGAAATATTTGAAATTAAATATCACCCTTCTCTTTTATTTTCAGCCCCGTAACTTATTAAAATAAACATTATACACTCAGATGCAAAAAAAACGCAACGGAGAAAATTTTGGCCAAATTCAAAGTAGTTTAAAGACTGATAAGTTTGTACACACTTGAATGAATAAGGGAAAATGAAAATGTAGTATGTCAAAGTGTGTAAATAATTTATTTCCTTAGCTGAGCGCTTTCGACATAAACGTCATCATCGGAACTAATGCTAAAATAAAAAAAGAGATCTTGTAAGAAAAAGAAGTACAAAACTCTTTTTTTACTTACGTCAAATACTAAAAAAGTACCGCTACATAGAGGTGTAAACAAGTGCATCTTAGGAATGTAAATTTGATTTTTAAATTGTGAATGCTAACTTAGTCCTCCGTACAACAGCAACCAGCAAAAAAACAGAAAGAAACGGCCACATACACGTTGCACAAAAACATATAAACTTTTTTCATGGTACGGGTGTCGATATCACCCGTCCATCCTTGGCCTAGTAACAACAGCTGACTGACAAGGTCGGATATTCAAATCTGCTTTTATCTGTTCTGCGTTGACGTTGACAGCTGACGTTGAAGCATGAATATTTTAAACATATTGAAAGGAAAATTGAAAATTTTTACAATGAAATTGATAAGGAAATGTACCTTAGATGTTTATACTAATCAACTATTAAATTAATTGATGACATGCTTGATTTTGAGACTAATTGGCCCAACTTACATACACTGTGTTAAGTTAAAAAATTAAAAAACAAAAAAAAATTATTAATGACTTTGCCACCCACAATTTACGACTTTTTCTATTATTACCATTATCTTTTGTATTAATTTGTAATACGACGATAGGGGCTTTGATAACTGATATCGAAGGAATGTCATATCGACATCCCAGAAGCACTGTATTTAAATAATGATTAAAAGTAACGACATGATCTTGGTTTTAATGAACAATGATAACAATAACAAAACATAAAAAAACAACTTAAATGTAACTTTAGTACGCAAATAACAAAGAAAAACTACTAAAATATAACTTAATACTTTGTATTACCTCCCCTAGCCTCTATAACTGCCTGTACACGTCGGCACTTGCTGTCTATGAGGTTGCGAATATAATTTTGCTTCATGTTTTGCCATTCCTCTTCTAGAGCCAAGCGAAGTTCGTTAATTGAGGCTGGGCGACTTCGCGACCTCTAATATTTCTACCAAGCATGTCCCAAACGTGCTCTATTGGGTTCAAATCTGGCGAACACGCTGGCCAGTTCATTTTATTGATTCCAACTTCCTCTAAATATTGAGTGACACACATTGCAGAGTGGGGTCGCGCATTATTTTTCATTAATAGAAAATCATCGCCGATATATTGAGAAAAGGGTACTACGTGATTCGCTAAAATTTCCTCAATATATCGGTGTGCAGTCAACAAACCCTCAATAAATACCAATTCAGTGTGCGTCTCTCTGGATATTCCTGCCCATACCATCACCGAACCCCCTCCATGGCTAACGCGGGGACTGAAAGCACACTCCGCAAATCTCTCTCCAGTTCAACGCCATACTCGTTCTCTCCCATCTGATGAGTGGAGACAGTATCTCGACTCATCCGTAAAAAGAACCTTACTCCATGGTCCTAAATTCCAATGTAAATGTTCCCTGGAAAATTGTAGTCTAGCCACTCTATGCCGTGGAAGTAATTTGGGCCCAGTTGCTGGTCTGCAACTTTGCAAATCAAATTCATGTAATCTTCGACGAACTGTAAATACACTTACGTTATTGCCTCGAACCTGTTGAAGCTGATTTCTTGTTTGAACCGCTGTTAAATGACGATCCCGCAAAGTGTTGACTCGTATAAAACGATCATCTATACCGGTAGTTTTGCGCTTCCTGCCACTTCGAGCTTTACGTTTGTTTGTTCCAGTTCGTATAAAACGTTCCACTACCCTTTGGATGGTAGATCGATGAGTGTGTAGTACTCTAGCCACATATTCATAATTTCGCCCATCTTCAACCAGAGCAACGGCTTTCGCAAAATCTTCGTCACTAAGAACCATGATCAATCATAGGTAAACAAAATGTAAGTGTCAATATGACATAATGACAACAGTCACCAAAGCCACGTCGTCGTATTACAAAATAACTCCAAAATACTCATAATTAAAAAAGTCCTAAATTGTGGGTGGCAAATTCATTTGGCTCTAAAAAATGAACCAAGCCATATTTTGACATGAAGCAAAAAATACAACGCTTAGAAGACATGGTTGCAACCGAAAAATAAGGACTTACGAAAATTCGCAGAGGGAATTATTCCACAGGATGTTTAAAAGTTAGGATAAAAAACCACCTTTCGATTAACCCCGTATAATAAGTCAAATACAAAATTTTATTAAAAAACTTACTACAGCAGCTTAAAATTTATAAATTTCTACACAGTGTGCTAAAAAAATCATCAAAATAGGGCTCAAAATAAAAAAACTGAATTACTATGAATTTGAGCAAAATTTTCTACGTTGCGTTTTTTTTGCATCTGAGTGTAGAAGTTTTGAATGAAAGAAAAATGAATACAATTAAAACACATTGAGAATTTTGACATGAGTCAAAATTTTGCATTAACTCAATGTAAAATTCTAAACTGTTGAATTCCAGCTTCCCTAATTATTTTACATCAAAAGACATTAGAAATTATTTGTAGAGGATTGAAATCTGTATTGAAAACAACTGTTAAAATTGGTCTTCGTAATTAAACATATTCCAAAATTTTGTAAAGATGTATTATATTTTAGTTTTCAGCCCAAACTTAGGCCACACACAATGCAATAATATTCACATTTTTGAACTGTTAATATTTTTATTTTATCATCTCACTTATCATCTATTGTTTAAAAACAATACAGTTGATAAGGTACCCTAAGTTGCGGAGAAATTATTAATAATAAAGATTTTTTATTCAGTCAATGGTGTGAACACTGTCAGTTAAATAGTAACGTGTGGCCTAACTTTTACACGCAAATAAACGTCAAATTGAAAGGCAGTTTATTTAGAAGTTCTCCTAAAAATTATTAATTTTTAAGGATTTTTCTTAACTTTTTGAGTATTACGAGTAGTATAAAGAAGTACTAAACCAGTGATCTGTAAGAAAGTGTGAAATTTAGCGCCTAGAAGTTAAATTTCAGAAAACAAATAATATGGAAGGTATACCACCCGAACCTCCAGATAAAGGTAAATTTTATGTAGAAATGGAAGGAGATGGGACGATGGAATATGAGGAATTAAATAAAAATAACAATAGAGTAAATAATAAGGTAACAAACAAACAAAACCAAACAAGTAGTACTATTGAGGTAAGTAACAAATTTAGTTGCAATAACGATGAAACTTTGACAAATTTAAATCAAACAGATAAGTCAGGTAAGCAAAATTTAAATAAAGTAATAAATTTAAGATTAAAACATAGATATCAATTTGGAGATAATGCACCTTATATAGTACACATAGAAAATAAAAACGGTAACATTGGTCGATTACACAGGATCGGCACGGCCCGTTTGATTTTAAGTGCAGTACCTGAAATTGAAAATAATATCACACAAATTACAGTAGTTGGTAGAAATAAAATCAAGGTAGAACTAAATAATTTTGCTAGTGCTAATAAATTAATTGATTCTCAAATTCTTAAAAGCAAAGAGTATGAGGCATATATTCCAACGTTTTTTACTCAAAAGAAAGGTGTTATAAAATTGGTAGATAAAGAGATAGAAGATAATGATTTAGTATCATTAATTAAACCTAGATTTGGAATTAAATTCGAAGTATTACATGTAAAAAGAATTATGCGGAAAGTGATTTAAGATAATGGTAATACTAATTATGTAAAAACAGGAACCGTAATTGTCACTTTTAAAGGTCCGTCTATACCAAAAAATGTAATAATAGAAAAAATGATATACGAGGTGGAAAATTATACACCCAGAATAATCCAATGTTTAAAGTGTTTGAGATTTGGGCATATAAGTGCCCAATGTAGAGGAAAAGATAGGTGTGAAAGATGTGGCGAAGAACACAACAAATCTAATTGTTCCAATCCGAATAATTTACTTTGTGTATTGTGCAAAGGAAAACACAGCGCTACTGACAAGGGAGCAGATTGTACAGAAAGACAAAAACAGGAATATATTAAAAAAATTATGAATAATGAAAATATAACATATTATGAAGCTAATAATAAATATAAAAAATGTTATTCAACAGTAAGTAAAGACCAAGAAAATACTTCAAATAAATATACAATATCTAAACGAAAAAGATCAAGTAGTATTGATTCTAGTAGTGTAGATAAAGAAACAATGGAAGCACGCAGAAAAATTTTGCAAACACCAAGAATACAAAGTCAGCCTTGTTATAATTTTAATAATCCCATTTATTCTAACACAACACAAACACAAAACGATAATCAAAATAATATAGGAGAAATAATAGTAAACTTTATTTCAGCAACATTAAATCAAATTAATCACAATTTAGATCAAAAAACGTTGGAATTATTAAAAAACAATATTTCACAATTATTATTACCTCGTGATGGCTAACGTTTCATTTCTTCAATGGAATGCGAGATCAATTAAAACAAATAAGGGTTATTTAGAAAAATTCTTGTATGACAATAAAATAGATATAGGATTAATATCAGAAACTTGGTTAAAAAAAAGTAATTTTATTAACTTTACTGGTTATAATGTCTTTAGGAATGATAGAGATGATGGATATGGTGGAGTAGCCATCCTTTTGAAAAAATTAATAAAATTTTACAACAGTCCTACTTTTCATCAAATTAATGACATAATGTGCAATAGCATATCAATTAAAATTCAATCCGGAAAAAAGTTAAACATTTATTCAATATACGTAAAACCAAATCTTAAAATCACTCTAAATGAATGGAAAAAGTTTTTTAATAGTCTAGAGAAGCCTTTTATAATTGGTGGTGATTTTAATAGCCACAATTATGTTTGGGGTTGTAGTACTGTAGATACTATAGGAAAAAACCTGTTAGAAGCTATTGAGGACTGTAATCTTGTAATTTTAAATAATGGTAAAGAAACTTTGATGCGTAGACCGAATAGCAATAATAAATCTGCAATAGATCTTACAATATGCTCAGCAAATATTAGTCATTTTTTCGATTGGGATGTTGTGGACGAGACATTAGGATCAAATCATTTTGCTATTATTATTAAGTCAAATATTAATGTTAATAAAGCGGAATGTGTAAATACAAAATTCCAATGGAACATAAATAAAGCGGATTGGTTTTTTTTTCTCTTCTATCACTGATAATTTCATGGAAATAGATAATAATTTAAATTACCAACAATTTTTAAATAAATTAAACGAATATTGTAAGATATGTATACCGGAGAAGAGAACAGGGACTAATCCACGATTTAGAAAAACTTGGTGGAATGACAATTGTAAAAAGGTAATAGAAGAACAAAAACTAGCTTTACGCAAGTTTAAACTACAGTCTAATATACAAAATTATATAAATTATAATAAATGTGTAGCGAAAACCAAAAAAGTTGTATTAGAGAGTAAGCGTAATGCATGGAGAAATTTTTGTAAAACTTTAAACAAAAATACACCAATTAAAGATATGTGGAATCAAGCCAAACGATTACAAAACATTTTTAAACCACAAGTAAATCCAGTGACTGAAGGAGAATGGGTTGAGGAGTTTTTAAGAAAATTATGTCCAGATAATATATTTTCAAAAATTAATGTAATGGAAAGAAAAAACTCTATGCATCCACTTTCAATTCCATTTAGTTTCTGTGAATTAGAAATAAGCCTTGAGAATAAGAAAAATACTTCTCCAGGTATAGATAATGTACATTATATTATGTTGGCCAATTTACATCAAAAAGGGAAAGAAACACTATTAAATTTTTTTAATCAAATATGGTTATCAGAAGATATTCCAGATAACTGGAGAGAGTACCGGGTGATTCCTATTCTCAAAACAAATCGGAATCCTGATTCAGCAGAATCTTATAGAGGTATTTCATTGAGCTCCTGCATAACAAAAACACTGGAAAGAATGATAAAACTTAGGCTCGAAAGTTGGCTAGAAAAAAACAATAAATTATCACAAACACAATTTGGATTTCGAAAAAATCATTCTACTGTGGAAGCTGTGAGTCATTTGGTAACAGATATAAATTTAGCGTTTACGAAAAATTCTTCAGTAATCGCTCTTTTATTAGATGTTGAAGCAGCATACGACAACGTTAATTTAAATATACTATATAACAAAATGATACAAATAGGTCTGCCAGAATGCTTCTGTCAAAAAATAATAAAATTGTATGACTGTAGAAAAATTTATATATCGGTAAATAATAACACATTTGGTCCAAGACTAGCGATGGGTGGTTTACCTCAAGGAGGAATATTAAGCCCTTTGTTATATTTAATTTACACTTCTGATATAGAAAAAAATTTAAACTCAACAAAAATTTTACAATTTGCAGATGATATAGTTATTTATCAAGAAAACATTAAAATAGAAAATGCAGTCAAATCCATTGAAGAAGGAGACAAACATATTAAAATATGGAGTGAATTACATGGACTAAATATATCTGATTCCAAAACCAAATTATGTATTTTTACAAGAAAACGAAAAGAAATACCCAATCACATCTTAATAAACAATATATCCTATCCTGTACAAAGTTATATAAAATATTTGGGTATTACTCTGGATAGACAGCTTCTCTGGAAAGAACATATAGACCATATAGTTAAAAAAACAGAAAAAGGAATAAACCTTCTTCGATTCGTATCACACTTACGTTGGGGAGCAGATCCAAATATTTCTTTGTTGTTATTTAAAAATAATATAAGAGCTATATTCGACTACGGATCAATATTATACAGTGACGCATCACAGTGTCATTTAAATAAAATAGACAAAATCATTAATAAATCCCTTAGATTGTGTATAGGAGCCCTAAGAAGTACACCGATAAATAATCTACAAGTTGAATGCTGTGAAATGCCGATGGATATAAGACGAAAAAAACTTGGCATCAACCTTTTAGTTAGATTGTATGAAAAAAAGGCAAGTTTAATTTCCAAAATACATCAACTGTTTTTAGCAGACTTGACAGAAAAATATTGGATAAAAAAGAAAACTCTAAATATGGTAGATTTATATTCAAAAATGACAATATATGATAAACAACTTTATAAATATGACATAAACCCAAATTATAATATTGACTTTAATAGTATGGAACAAGTTCAGGTATACTTTTTAAGGGACTATAGCAAGTTGCCTATATCTTTAAGAAAATTAGTGTTTATCTCCGACAGTTCACAAATGTTCAAAGATTATTGTATGCTATATACAGATGCATAAAAAAATATTGAAGGTGTGGGATGTCCCTATTGGGATAGCAGTAATAAAATTAGTAAAATGTTTAAACTAAATTCTATTATGAGTATATACACAGCTGAATTAATAGCGATAATGGAAGCACTAAAATATTTATCTAATATAAATCATTCAAAGTTTATAATTTTTAGTGACAGTAAAAGTTCTCTTAGTAAAATTAGTGCTATAAATCCTAAATCAAAAGTGAACTACATTGAATTATATATCATAAATAAAATTAAAGAACTTCAGCAACAAGGAAAGTCTGTTAAGTTGGCATGGGTTAAAAGCCACTGTGGAATAACTGGAAATGAAATGGTAGATGAATTGGCTAAAAACGCGGTGACACAAGGAGTATTAACCCATTATCTTTGTACGCCAAAAGATATTGAATCAAATTTATTCAAAGAGATTAAGAAAGAATGGAAAGAAAGGTATATTGATGAAAACGTAAATACAGGAAACCACTACAGATCAATCAGAAACTATATAACGGATAAACCTTGGTTTTCTAAAATGGAGTCGACAAAAGATATGATAAGAACCATATGCAGAATGAGATTTGACCACTGTCTTACTCCATCATATTTATTTAAAATTAATATAGCTGATAGTCCACAATGTATTTGTGGACAGTTGGGCAATCTACAACACAAAATTTTGACCTGTTCTCTTATCTCTAATAAAGTTAATATGTTTTTAAATTCACTGTATTCTTTGACTGATGTCCACCATCCCATTAATTTAAATTATTTATTAACATTAGAAAATAATGAGTTGGTATACCGACTATTGTATAAACATATTTTAGATATTAAGCTTAAATTGTAATTGTAAAATATAGAGTAAGTATTTCTTGTAAATTGTTATATGTTAAAAGAAAAAGAAAAGAAAAGAAAAGAAAAAAAAAAAGAAAAGAAATATAAAAAAAATAATAAAATAAAAATAAAAAAAAAATAAAAAAATAAAAAAAAATAATAAAAAAAAAGAAAGAAAAAATATAAAAAAGATATATAAAAAAAAATAGAAAAAAAAAATATAATAATTAAAAAATATAAAAAAAATATGTAGATAAAAATGAATGACGAACTTGGACAGTCCATAGTAAAATAGCTTTCGAATGAAGTAGAGGGCTAAAGAAGAATGTTGCAGTTTTTGCTGTGGAACTCTGAGAACATCATTTGGAAAAAAATTAATAAAAATATATATATATATATATATATATATATATATATATATATATATATATATATATATATATATATATATATATATATATATATATATAACAGGTATATAATCTTTGCTGAACAGTTAGGAAACAAGGTTGAAATATTGGGGTAGCAGCAATCTCAAAGAAAACTCTTTATAATAATTCCAAGCTTTCGATAATGTTTATTATCATCTTCAGGAAACTACAAATATAAATATACAGTATTTAACAATTAGTCTAACTAAAATCAATAAAAATTGTTATCTTTGTGCCATCAAAAATCCAAAACACCATAGTTTTCTCTCACTAAACTAGGTGTCTAGGATCCCCAGAAACACAAAAATAACAAAATATTGCTCTGAGAAATGCAGAGCTAATACTCTCACTATAAACACCGCATATCACAGAACAACCTTACTAAAAAATTATTTATATGTTTTGGTACTTACATTATTTGAGGATGTAGAGCCTAGTTGTTAAATACTGACATAACAATGAAATTTTGTCTTGGTAAATAGTAAATAATATAAATTAAAGTAAAAACTATATAAAAACTTATAAAAATCTGAGTATAAAGCGATAAAAGCTAAAATATTTTTTAAAAAATTATGTATGTCTAATTGGCATTTTACAAAATGTCTAACAAAATGTTATGGATGTTTATTCATTTTTCTTTGAATTCATACGGAAACGTCACATTCACTGAACCAATTACAATTTTGTTATAAATTTCTAATAATTTTGAAATAGGAAAAGAGCGAAATGATAATATAAAAGTTTTAATAAATGCAAAATTGTTTCATAGTCCTTGTCTTTTATTATTATGTAGTATACTGAAAAAATCTACAAATTATGTATCAAATTAAAGAAGAATCTGAATTATTAAATTTAAATTGGTTATTTTTGTCTAAAGTGAGCAAATAAGAATAAATTTCACTGAGATGTCTTACATCTGATTTTTTGTTTATCGAATTTTCTTCTTGAAAGATAAAAGCCATTTCCAAAAAAAGTCTTTTTTTATATGAGTTCTCAGAAGCTAGTACTTTAGTATGTTGATAATCCATTACATGACCCTCTTTGGAAACATGTTCTGCTAAAGCACAACGTTCAGGATGTAGTCTAGAATCACTTTTATGTGAAATTATTCGAGATGATAAAGTTCTCGAGGTGATACCTATATAGCTCATATTACAACTACGACATGGTATATTATAAACTACATTTGAACAAGACAATGCAGGAGTTTTATCTTTCAGTCTAGTAAAAATTGAGTTAATAGATAATGTGATACTATTAGCTATTTTTATGCCACTAATTTGATTAAAGATTCTGCTTAGCTTTGGTGTGATGTTCTTAATGTAAGGGAGTGAAAAATATTTAAAGTTAATGGGTTCCTGGTTTTCTGCAACATTAGTAAGATTATTTAAATTTTGGTTGTTAATATTATTATTATTTGTGTATGAGATGTCAGATGTATTAAAAAGTAATTTCTTTATAAGGGTTTTTGGATAGGAATTGTCAATGAATATATTATATAATATTCTTAGATTTGTATTATGAAATGAGTTGTCTGATATTTTTAAAACCCTTGATTTCATTTGTTTTATTAAATTAACTTTTTGAGAAAATTTATGGTAAGACCAGTAATTCATATACCTGCCTGAGCTTATTGGTTTTTGGTACCAGTCAATCATTAAGGTGTTTGTAGTAGTATTACGAATAAATTTAGTATCTAAGAAAGGTAGAGTACCATTTTCATCTTCTCTTTCTAAGGTAAATTGAATGTAAGGATCATAACTGTTGAAGATGAACAAGATTTCATCCAAGGCATTGGAAGGTAGGCTAAGTATTATGTCATCAACATATTTCTTAATAAAACAAAGGTCAAAAGGTAGTACTGGTATTACTACGTCCAACAAATCGTCCATCACATAACATGCAATAATAGGTGAAATTGTCGCTCCCATAGGAGTACCAAATTTTTGAGAATAATATTGATTATTAAAAGAAAAATATGTGTTATTAAATAAAAAGCTAATTAAATTTAAGAAGGTGTCTTTCTCAATGTTACAGAAATTACGAATAGAAGACCATTTTTTATTAATAGCTCTTAGAGCTGCATCTAAGTAAACATTACTAAAAAGGGAAACAACATCCAAGCTTGCAATAACATAATTAGGTGGAAGTTTAAAGTTGTTGAATTTGTTAGCAATTTCAAAAGAATCTTTTATGTAGTAATCATTATTAGTGTCATAAGCTTTAGTCAATATATCAGTTAAAAAAGAAGCCAAAAACTGTGTAGGAGCATTAATACAAGCTACTATAGGACGTACTGATAGTGTAGGTTTATGTATTTTAGGAAGAGCATAAAATTTTGGTGAAATACCACTATAACACATAAGTTTCTTTTTTGTATTAGGATCTATTTGGTTTGTATCTACTAGTGATTTTATTAATTTATTACATTTTTGTTGAATAGAAGAAGTAGGGTCCTTTGATAACATAGAATAGGCTTCTCTATTATTTAGTATATTTGAAGATAATTCTAAATATTGTTCTTTATACAAAATTACTGTTATATTACCTTTATCAGATTTTGTAACAACAATATTAGGATTATTTTTCAGAAAATATTTAGTTTTAACTAGTAGTTTATGGTAAAAGAAAGATGCGCTACTTTGGTACCTCCCATAATTGTGAATTTGATTAGTAATTACGTTTGTAGATTTAGCTATCAGTACATTCCTTACAAGTGTATCAGATATAGACGAGGTGATGTTGTCGATACAAGATAACATTTTTTTAATAGGAATGTGTATTCCTAGTATAGGTTCAATACTAAATTTGGGGCCAAGAGCCAAAAAACGAAAAATATCATCTGGTATCACAACCTCTGTTAGATTTTTTATCCAGTTTGGTTTAATATTTAACAAAGTATCAACATTATCTTTATATAGCTTATCAAATTTTTTTAAATTATTATTTTTAATTATGTGAAATTTACGGTTATATACTCGTTGTTGTTTTGATTGGAAATTTAAAAAAATTAATTCTGATGTTAAGTTAATAATGTCTATTTTAAATTTTGTTAAATCTGATTCTAATTTATTAATAAGTTTATGGTTAGATTTAATTTCAATATTTAGAACCTTAGATCCCATTTTATTACATAATCTTATAGATTCCTCAGTGTAGGTATTTTGTCTATGGATCAGTGAGAGGATCGGTTTCGTACTATGTCTAATGTGAGGTGGAAGTGTGCCCTATATATATAATATATATAATTATTATATAATTATATATATTATATATTATATAATTATTATTATATAATATGCCCTACATATATATAATTATTAAAAAAAAATACAAAAATAATTATTTATTAGTAGAATTGTTTATTATATTAGTATTAGTTTTAGGATAAGATACGAAAAAATGACTAATAAAATAAAAAATAGTAAAATTGGCGAATGGATTTAGTGTCCGCAGTCATATAAACCCAAACAAACAACAACAACTTTTACACGCATACCTATTGTGGCAAATGTATCATATTTTTCAAAATTTTGGAATGCATTTAAATCGTAGAACAATTTTAACTTTTGATTTTAATACAGATTTTAATTCTCTACAAGTATTCTCTCATGACTTTTGATGTAAAATAATTAGGGAAGCAGGAATTCAACAATTTAGAATTTTACATTGAGTTTCCTATGGCCCTTTTTACGATTCACCACCCGGTATAAGATAAAATGTGTACTATTTGTCTTATTATTTCACAATAACACAAATAATACACATATTGTCCTTTTCATGATCATTTTTCAGTGCGTAACAAATGATAGGAAAAAGGGTAAGTCCGTGATAATACACATTTATGACATTTATTCTAACATAACATTTTAGTTAAATCTGACAGCTGTCACATTTTGTTTTCAATTTGGAATAAAAACAAATCAAATGTGTTTCTTGCATTTATAAAATGGTATTTTCTTTGATTTGTATAGTCTTATAAATTATACAGATTATATTTGTAATATTATGATCTAATTAAAAAAAACTATTTTTTTATTATGGCGCCATCTATCGACAACTAGAATAACTAGAAGAAATATTATAAAAATGTCACCGACGAAACGTAATCACCGACGTGCCTTTTTTTCTGTCACATACAATTTAATGCGTTAGAAAGAAATCGAAAAACTGTGACGCACTGAAAGGTGATCATGAGAAATACTGTATATACACAATAACACACATTCAATGATCGAAAATCATTTAAAAATATGGGAATGTGACCTCTTGTGACGTAAAGTCAAAAATATAAGTCTCCCCACCACCGTCGGTCAAGGCAACCGTAATAAAGTCTAATTACCGTGGGTAATACCAATAACGTACGACGTAGATATATATAAGTATTATGTGACACATGACACAAGCCCGAAACAAATGACTGTGAATGAAAAGCCCTATTCGGAATGTGTCAAAATGAATCTCGGCTGAGCGAATTCAGTAATTTTGAATAAAATTTATGTTTGCTTTCCGGCTGTCAGATGGATTTAATTTTGACAGCATTTTGGAATGCCCTATGTACCTATAATAATCACAAAGGTACGTTTTTTGCTGTACTGTCACTTCCAACTACTGTAATGCGTTAGAGAAAATTCGATAATCTGTGACGCACTGAAAAAAGGGTTTGGGATGATCTGTACCTGTTTGCTGCCTAGAGTTCGGAGCCGTGTTTTAGTTATTAACAAATTTAGTTTGTATCATTCACAGTCATTTGTTTCGAGCTTCTGTCATATGTCACATAATATTAAAATATCTACCATAGAGTTATATATTAGCATAGAGAGAGAGAGTGTCATTCAGAGCGAAGTCACGACACCATCTTTTTTATTTGGATTTGTACTGTTTCACTCTTACGCATAGTAAAGCTGCTACAGTTGTCCGTTCCGTGCCTATATTCACACTGAATGTCATCATAGATTTTCGATACAATGTGTTAGAAAGAGATGCAGCAAACCAGTCCATGAGATCTTATCGTCAGGAAGCGCGGAAGGTAGGCTCCCTCTATGTTAATATATACCTCTATGATATCTACCTCATACATTATTGGCATATATCAATGATACAAACCAAAGACGTTTGACGTAAACATGTTAATATTATGTGACACATGACAGAAGCTCGAAACAAATGACAATCGATGAAAAGCCCCATTCTTTCATTTTTCCGACTGTAGTTGTCATAAAATTACAAAATTTGATTTTGTAAAACATTGAAAAATCTTCAAAATGGTGATTTTTGAAAGTTAAAAAGTCAATTTGTTGATTCGCAAACTGGCACTTGGCAATCGCAGAATTGCCCTACCTTTATTATTTTTTGTCATAGGTTATTGCAACACAGGCCTCTGGGAGAAATAAGTAGAATAACTTTTAAACCAATTAATGGATCGGTCTCAAAATTTTGAAGGTTTGTTAAGGGGATCGGAGCAAAATTTAAAATTTTGACGCATGTCAAAATTGTCAACGTGTTTTAAAATGTATTTATTCATTTTTTTCGAATCTTGAGAAAACTAATAAATATTTTTAAAAAATTTCAACGCACAATGAAAGATTACATTATTACCGAGAGCGGAAAGTCCCTGAAAACTTATAATGTTTATTTTAATAAGTTGCATGGGTGAAAAAAAAAAGAGAAAAATTAGTGTGATTTTTAGTTGCAAATTATTCCTTCAAAAAAACTTTTTATTTATTTTAAGGGACTTTCGGCCCTCGGTAATAAGATAGTCTTTCATTCTGCTTTTAAATTTTTCAAAAATACTATTAGTTTTCTCAGGATTTGAAAAAAATGAATACATTTAAAACACATTGAAAATTTTGACATGCGTCAAAATTTTGCATTTTGCTCCATTCTCCTTAAGTACCTACCCTAATACCCAACTTTGGGTGGAAAACCAAAGTTCTTCGTTAGCATTAATACAAGTTATTTCCAAATAACGATTTTCAGTTATTTTGCAGTTTGCAAATCAATAAATTGACTTTTTAACTTTCAAAAATCAGCAATTTGAAGCTTTTTTAAATGTTCTAAAAATTCAAATATTGTAATTTTACGACAACTTTTTAGCTTTTTAATGGGGTGCAAAAATCGAAAAAATCACGTTTTTTTACGAAATTGTTAATAATTAAAAAACGTCCCCGAACTCTAGGAAATAAACAGGTAGCTTTTCTTCCTATAGGACTACAATAACTAAAAAAGTTGTCAGGTTCCTGGATTATTCAGTGTCCCGTATATGGTCTATTTTTTCTTATTTCTCTGGAGTAATTAGGGCCATCCGAAATGAGGATTACTATGTATTATGTAAACCTCGCGCCCGCGCCATTTGTTTAAATACAAAAAATCTATCTTTTATCTAGACATCTGTAAACAGTAAGTAAGAAGGTACAGAAAAATACATACATTAGTGATTATGTGATTATGTGTAAATCCAAACAAACATATGGTGCTTAATGGATTATTAACAGTGATTAAAATTGATTCCTGCCACCGTACTTATGTCATTTATATACAAATGACAATCATTATTATTATTAAAATATTTTCCAAGAATGTAGAGTGTTTGTCAAATAATAACAAACTTGAATCGATGGAATACTGAAAAACGCTGAAATGTAGAAGGAAGAATTGGTGGAATGCTTAAATTCCTTTAATCATCAAATAGATAAATAATATCTCAAAATAAACTTGCGTGCATAGAAATCGACCGACTTAAAAATTTGGTCATTTGATGTCACGAATTTCCTAAACCTGTTGTTCGATTTAAGTGATTTTTTTAATATGATATAGCCTTATTCTTTAACAATATCGCTGTAATAATATTGCTGCTAAACATATAAATTTTCATTATATACCGGGTGTAGGTAAGTACGAATCAAACTTTGTTTTTTTTTCTCAAAGATCTCATCACCCTGTGGAATATTCTAGCATTTATAAAATACTGAAATTAAAACCCAACTATAGCCTTAGGTTTTCTTAACACTCTGTTTTTTGACTCATTCGCTTATATTGAATAATAAAAAAGTTAGATACTTTAACAACTAGGCATGCTCTTCATCAGCACAGGGTGTTTCTAAATAAGTGCGACAAACTTTAAGGGATAATTCTGCATGAAAAAATAATAACAGTTTGCTTGATGTATGTCCGCAAATGCTTCGTTTCCGAGATACGGGATGTTGAATTTTTTCTTACAAAATAACGATTTATTTATTGCTTTAAAACCGGTTGAGATATGTGAATGAAGATTGGTGGGTTTTAAGACGAAATTATTGTACATTTTTTGACACAAAATTAAGAATTTAATATTCACCATTGGCGTGCATACGGGTAATATGACCGGGTAATAAGACCCGTATGCACGGCAATGGTGAATATAAAATTTTATGAAGAATTACCCCTTAAAGTTTGCCATATTTATTTAAAAACACCCTGTATTGATAAAAAACATGGCTACTTGTTAAAGTACCAAACTTTTTTATGGTCCAACATAATAGACGGAGAGGCAGCGCTTAATAATCTCTTTGAATTTACTAAAGCTAAATTTTTCACAGTTGATTACTGTGATTGTGTAGAGAAACATACTGCGGTCGGTCAAGTGAAACGTAGAACAGGGGTTACTGAGACGGTATCAAAGTTGCTTTCCTACGAAGGTAATTAAATCCATTTACTAAGGCTAAAAATCAGTACACACATTCTAAATAGAATATAAATAAAAGTTATTATAGTCGGTCAGCTGTATGACGGGACAGAGCCGGTCGGTCGGCCCCAATGAAAATACAGGGTTATTCACTATATTTTGACCCCTTGTAAACTGCTTTATTTACAGAATTAGAGAAAATGTAAAATACAAAAGTTATTCGATATTTTAATTATGATTTTTTGACATATATGTCGTACTAGTGACGTCATTCATCAGGGCGTGATGACGTGTTCTAGCTCATTTGAAAGGTTATTCAATTCTCTATACAGTACTGTAAACATTAAGATCATTATTTATACAGGGTGTCCAAAATTTTTTTTTTTTGAATTAATAATTAAACAATTAATTTAATTAAAAATTTTTTTTGGACATCCTGTATAATTAATCATGTCAATGTTTATATTACTGAATAGGGAATTGAATAACATTTCAAATAAGCTAGCACTCGACCCCTATTCCCATTTAAAAAAATAGTCTAGCCGTATAACAGTATGTGCCGGCTAGCACATACTACCGGAGACTCTAAAAGCAATGGGCGAGATATATTACTAATAGATATGTGCCACATGATATAGATCACAGGTGAATGACCTGATGAGTGATGCGAATCAACCTTTATCCCTATCCATAAAAAAGGATCACTAACCATATGCAGCACTTATACAACCATTGACATTATTCCTCATGAAAGCAAAATCGTGCTACATATAATTGATGAGAACTTTCTACTTCCTGAGATAGCCGAAGAAGTGGATCCATACCAGGAAAAGGAATGCGTGAGCAAATATTGAACACCAGACAGATAATTAATAGAAAAAGTGAGGGAACAAAATAGGTATACTTAGGGTTACCATAATTTATTAAGGCCAAATCCGGACAGGGGTAGTCCAAGGGATTGTAGAAAATGTAAAATGTGAATTTGACTGTGTTGCTACCTCTACATTGTACATATAATATTCGAAATGCTTAGTCTATACTGGGCCCAGGTATAGGATGTTCTTCATCTGTTCTTCTTTCATACTTTTCAGAAGACATAATTTTTCTCAAAAGTGGCTTGTCATTTTTTATTTTGTCATGGAATTCGGAACATGACATTACAGAATTTGCTTTAAAGAAGTTTCTTTACAACAGGCAGAGATAATCTTCCTCTTTCAGCCGTCCATATAAAATTCATCATCGAAAAGATACGTTCAGCAGGAGCCGAAGTACAAGGCAGACGAAAGATGAATTCTACTATTTTAAAAATATTCGTAAAGGAAACGTTGCTTTTAGAAAATGCTTCAAATATTTCTTGTCATTTGTCATGAGTGTTTGGGGTTTCTTCTTTAGGTCCACATGGGGCTTCATCCACATTTAGACCAGGGCGCATCTGTAAAAATATTAGTTCATTTGGATGTTGAGAGGTGACTCACATTTTTTTGCACAAATTGCTTGAAAATATTTCATATAATAATATGTGAGTTATCCTCCCACTCAACAAGGTCCGGAACATTGTTTAAATAATCAAAATGTCAAAAAATGAAGGAAAAATTCGATTTTTTTCTTGTTTTTTTGATTATAACTTTAAAAATATTCATTTTCGAGAAAAGTTTCGTTAACATAAAAGTTGCGTAATTTTAATTTCCTACAATATAAGATTAATTGAAAATTTTAAAAATTGTCACCCTTGTTGCAAAATAGCAATAATTTCGAAAAAACCATAAAAATACAAGTATTCGCATTTTACGTTTTTCAACCATTTATGCTACACTTAGGACCTTCATATTTCACTCAGAAAAACTATATGATATGATAAAATAATACTGTAAATTTCATTAAGATCGGTTTAATAGATTTTGCAAAATAAATTTTGCAATCCAGCTTTCGCAAAAAAAATTTATTTTTTCAAAATGTTGCAGCACTGAAAATAAAGCAGACAGCAAATTTAATTTTTTTTTACATATAAAAGAATACTGTTCCTTTCATTTTCAACTTGCAAAATTAAAATCGGTTAGCTACCACCGCGTCAGGATTTTTTTTTAAATAAAAATTAATTTTGGTGCTACGCGCAGGACAGTATCCGCTGTTCGCTCTGATTGGGCATTCCAATGATCTTTGATAATCATTGATAAATTTTAATTTTTAGTACATTTCGAAATAAATAAATAAATTTGTTTATTGCAAAGTAAAAACACATACTCTGTCCTTTGAAATAACACTTTTTTAGCAAAAACTTTCTTTGTTCATATATTTTAACTTAGAAAATAAAAAAAGTTTTATTTTTAAACATATGCAATTGTTTAAACAATTTTTCACAAACAATAATCAAATTAGTTTTATTTTTGTGGAATTAAAATATGAACATACAACAAAGTATAGAGTAAGAAAATATTATATTAGATAAAGATTGGAAGACATTTTGGTGGAAATCAACTTGTGTGAATCGAACACCCCTGTCCTGCGCGTAGCACCAAAAAATTAATGCTTATTTAAAAAAATTCCTGACGCCGTGGTAGTTAACCGTTTAATTTTGCAAATTGCAAATGAAAGGTACAGTATTCTTCTATTTGTGAAAAATTTTTTAACTTGCTATCTGCTTTATTTTTAGTCCTGCAACATTTTGAAAAAATGAATTTTTTTTGCCAAAGCTGGATTGCAAAATTTATTTTGCAAAATCTATTAAACCCATCTTAACCAAATTTACAGTATTATGTTATCATATCATATTTTTCTAGGTGAAATATGAAGGTCCTAAATTTAGCAGAAATGGCTGAAAAACGTAAAATGCGAATACTTGTTTTTTATGTTTTTTTTTTCGCAATTATTGCTATTTTGCAACAAGGGTATCAATTCTAAAAATTTTTAACCAATCTTGTGTTGTTGAAAATTTAATTACGCAACTTTTATTTTTGTACAACTTTTCTCGGAAGTGAATACTTTTAAAGTTATAATCAAAAAACGAAGAAAAAAATCTAATTTTTCCTTCATTTTTTGACATTTTGATTATTTAAACAATGTTCCGGACCTTTTTGAGTCGGAGGATAACTCAATTATTATTATATGGGTTAATTCGAAGCAGTTTCTGCAAAAAAAATAGAGTCACCTCTCAACGTCCATCTCAAAACAGATCCGCCCTGGACTAATTACAGAATTCGGTACAACGCTGACTATAGTTAAAGCGCTCTCTTCCATCTCTTTCCAGGTAGGATCACCTTGTAGCCTTAACCATTTGATTTAGCGCAGAATAAAATTTCCCACCGTAGGGCCAAGTTTTTTCCATTTTTTTTAGTAAAGAAAAAAATCCGGACATTTCTCATATCCGGACGCCAATCCGGACATGTCCTTTAAATCCGGACTGTCTGGACGAAATCCGGACGTATGGTAACCCTAGGTATACTGTAACAAAAAAGTTACTTTTGACCGACCTCAAATAACGGTTGCAACTCTACCGACGAGACAACTACGGTGTGTCACGACTCACGGGGCTGTTATTAAAAACAACATGAGATACAACATTTGCGTCTCACGGCAGCTAACGTCTTAAGATAAGTTCGATGTGTATTTGTAAATAAATATAAGTATATATAGTATATATCTCAGAACGGTGAGTTTGATTTAATAAAAACTACAGTGGTGTACGGTGTGGAATATTTAATTTATATATAAATTAAAAGTTGGCTTAAAAGACTTGTAAACTTTGAAAAGTTCAGAGAAAGAAATTATATTGTTCATCTGGAATTATCAGAGTGCGTTAATTGTTCGGTATTCGGAAAGACTTTCTCTTCTTGTTCTTTTTCTTCTTCTTCTTCTTCTTCTTCTTCTTCTTCTTCTTCTTCTTCTTCTTCTTCTTTTTGTTTAGACATGACTCTGTCTGTCTTTTCAATGTGCCTCTAGTAAGTTGTCGTTCAATCGTTTTCGTGGTCACCCCTCCCACTGATCGTCTTCCTATTGGGGAACCGTCTCTCGCTGTCCTGACCCTATTGGTTGTCATTCGGCTTATGTGGTCATTCCAATCTATTCTTCTGTTTCTTACCCAGTTATATTATTGTTATCGACCTTGCATCTCAATCGTATATCTGTACTTCTAGCTCTGTCCCATAGAGTCTTACCATCGATTTTTCGAAGGATTTTTATCTCAGCTGTTTCGAGCAAACTTTTGTCCTCTCTGTGTCTGATCGTGTTTCTGGCGCTTATGTCATTATTGGTCTGATGACTGTTTTGCAAATTCTGCCTTTCTTCTTTTCCGATATTTTTATTTCTCCATATTGTGTCATTCAGGCGACCTGCGGCTCTGTTTGCTCTATCCACTTGATCTTCCACTTTTGTTTCGGGCCTTCCGTAGCTAGATAGTGTGATGCCTAGGTATTTAAATATCATCACTTGTTCTATTATCTGACCTTCCAGCTCTAATTTACAAATACTTTGTAAAGACAATTTAAAAAGACTTTAAAACAACATTTGAAAAATACGTTTGTGCCTGACCTACGATGCTCCTACTAGAACTTTTAGTAAAACATTTGCGTGATCAACTAGAAGAACGGGAGGAAGATGTCAGCGGTTCCAAGAAAATCCTTCAAGCACTACTGAGGGATGTTGTCAATAAGAATGGATATTATCCAGAGACATTCCATTTTGAGTCAGCAGAAGAAGCAGTATGAACTAAAATTGAAGAAACTTCTAGAAATAATGATGACAAATTCGATAATGTCTCTAGAAGATTCGACGAGACTTCTCAAAGAATTATAAAAGTGTGTATCCAGAACGATAAGGAATTTGAAAAAGTTTCTGAACAGTTGATAAGATACAGAAAAGTGTAGACGACAATATAGAAATGTTAGAACAGAAGATCTAAAAATTAAAGAGCATGAAAACCAATAGGAGATTGCTACCACAATGTTAATGCAGTAGTTTTAAATTCTGTAGTGAAAGAAGAATCACCGAGAGACGAAACGTCGCATCATAATATGATGATCCTATATTATACAGGGTGTCTGCGTAACTTGGAACCATATGGGAAACTTTTTTAATATCAATTTTACGAAAAAAAGTTATTCTTTATAAAGTGCTATGCATAGTCTAAAACCTAAGATGCACTCATCAGATATCAAATTTTGTCAACAGTATACGAGGTATGTCAAAAAATATGAATTTCGCTCAAGAGCAAACTACCTTTATATTTCAAAATATCAAAAAATGTTATTATGGAAAGTTATTTGTAATTAAAACCATATTCAACTATGCAATAACAGCCTTCTACTTCAAAAAAAAAATTCTGAAATTTTACTAAATTACCGATTCCGAACAAAATTTTTATTTATTAGACATGTAATAACTCTTTTATTAATAATTTTAGGAAAAAAAGTTATTTTTCATAAAAATCTGTGCATGGTCTAAACCTCAATATGCAACCATCAGTTATCCAAGTTTGTTAATTTTATACGAGGTGTGTCAAATAATATGAATTTACAAAGAATTCTTTCTAAATTCTTTCTAAATTCATATTATTTGACACACCTCGTATAAAATTAACAAACTTGGATAACTGATGGTTGCATCTTGAGGTTTAAACCATGCACAGATTTTTATGAAGAATAACTTTTTTTCCTTAAATTATTAATAAAAAAGTTATTACACGTCTAATAAATAAAAATGATGTTCGGAATCGGTAATTTAGGAAAATTTCTTTTTTTTTTCAAGTAGAAGGTTGTTATTGCATATTCAAATATGGTTTTTAACTACAAATAACTTTTCGTAATAAAATTTTTTGATATTTTGAAATATAAAGATAGTTTTCTCTTGAGCGAAATTCATAGTTTTTGACATACCTCGTATACTGTTGACAAAATTTGACCCTGTATAAGATTCAAATTGCCATTATTTGATGGGAAATTTTATTGGTCCATATACCTGAGATAATTTAAAGCTACTGCGACTGCCAATAATCGGACTGAACAAGAAAATGCTGTTTATATTAAGGTCATTTTTTAAGGGTCAAGAAAAATGCTACCAGACCTTATTCACTGGTCTGGAAAACGCTATGAAGATGCCCATCTACAACAAGTATACAAAGCACAACTGCCAAGTAGAATTCAACGAGTAAGTGAGAATCTACAAGAATTTAAAACATATGCTGCAAGTGAAAATCTGGCGAAGGCGCCAAACAACATCTTGGAAGAATTTGCGGTAGATACCTTTGTCAATGAGTTGAGAAAAAGAGAGTGAACTGCGGAAAGGTTTACGACTAGTAAGACCAAAAGTTTTCGATGAAGCGCTCGCTATTTCCTTGGAGCATGAAACAGCTACTCAATCTTCACGAAACAATCGAGTAGGTACTAACGGCGGAAAAAGGCGATAAGCAAAACGATGAAAGTTTGGAGGAAATGGTACGAGAGTAGTTCATAACACGATGCCGAAGAGACCCGCTAAGAGGGCTAGAAGAGTTCGTTCAAATGTAGATGCTCAGTTACAAGAAAATAAGAAACCAAACAGGTTCATTGGTAAGAAGAATAAAAAATTACCACCTGGAACGTTTTTTGAAAAAACTAGAACATGATTCTTATGGCCTGCAAAAGGAAATATGGCGCTTAATAAGAGATCAAAGAACGGAGGTAAAGGAACTAATAGAACCGGAAACACAGAAAAGGATATAAATGCGTTGACTATTTAAAAAGATCTAAGCAGACCAAGAACAAATGACACTAGAACCGGAAGTTACTAGAAGTGCAGAGAAAGTTCGAAAAACACTTAAAAAACTGAAGAACAGAAAAGCTGAAGGTAAAGACGGAATACCAAACGAATTACTGAGATATTGCGGACAGAGGCGTAGCTATCGCTGTATCAGACATATCAATTATACGGGGCCCCCAACATTCAGGGGCCCCAACTAGGCATGTCGAAACAAAATTCCATTTAAAAAAAATTGAACAAAATATTCTACAATTATATCACTATTAAAACGCTTTGAAACAGTGTATATTGTTTGGATATCGACACTTTCGTGTAATTGGATTCTTTCTTACATGAACTTTATTTATGTACAGGTACCTATCTATTTTTTGCCGCTGCCGTTCCATAACAACAGAGCTTTTTTGTTTTTAAAGCTACTTTTTATTGTTTACTCGCCATTTACCCTATGTGAGACATTGTATAATTTATAATGAGAAATTGCAATATTTGTAATCGCTTTACCTTTGAATATTTGAAACACTGTGTATTGCTTACGTATATTTTTCGTGTAATCTGTTCTTTATCTATATTTTTCGTGTAATCTGTTCTTTATCTATAAAATTATTGTGTTTAGGTATATCTTATTGCCGGTCTCTCGCCGTTAAAGAACAGGTTCTTTGTTTACGCTTATTTTGAATGTCGATTCATCCTTAGCTTGAAAAAACTGAATCTGTTTTCAAACAATGGGTCTCAACAATTCAAATCTATTTTTCGACTTTGGTTTATTATGTGTTTTTTTAATTTGAGAAAAATTTTCAAAAAAACACTATGAAAAAAAAAAAACGAAAACTGGTACGTTTATTCCAGAGATGAATCGATTTCATCAATTTCGATTTTCTAGTACTGGTCATATTGTCGCAAATAAGCGTGTTTTTACTGCCTTCTGGTCCCAATTAATTAAAACTCTTATTTTTATTCAAATACATATATTTTTGGTTTACCATATCGATGACTAAATCATAATAACTTGTTTATAATCACGACCTCTCTTAAACGTGGTTACTGCTAACTATTACAATACTCATAACAATAATAATAATGGTATCATATCTTCGGGCGTTTACTTATATATTAGAATGAACTTTGCAACCTCACGCGTCGGCCTTGGTCAAGGGCGGACAATTTACTTTCAATAAAACATCTTTTGTACAGGGTGATATTATAATACCACAATATGCTTACATTTTGGGTAGGTCAACGGTTATTTTATCGCATTATTTTTGTGTCTTTACTGAAAGTTACTCTTGCTTTAAGTCTGTAAAACACACCGTTTTTTTGAAAAATTTTTCAAATTTTGTTCAAATTAAAAAACAAGAAATTTTCAAATCGATTTCTCTAGAAAACGGTGTATTCTACGTCTTATAGTAAGAGTAACTTTTAGTACTAGAATACCTCACAATTTAATAATCCAGTGTCAAAAATGCTTTAAAATGAAAGACAAAAAGTTATGCGATAAAATAACTGTTGCCCTACCCAAAGGGGCCACATATGACCGGTACTAGAAATTCGCAAGCTATGAAATCGATTTGTCTCTGGAAGATAAATAGACATTATAGGCATTTATACTTGTCTTAAGTGCCACATTATGTATATACGTGGCTTATATGTGAATATAATGTATAAAGTAACTTTTAAAATCGTGATATCTCAGGAATGGTAACTCTTAGGAAAAAAGTTGTAAAGCCTATTTTTGTAGAGAATGTTAAGATCTACAACTTTGGTTTGATGTTTTTTTTTGATAAAACTTACCGTTTTGGAGAAAAATCCAAAAAATATCAAATTTTGACCTTTGACCCCGAATAACTTTTGTTGCACACATGGGATCGATGGGGAATTTTAAAACTTTATTTGTGATGGTAAACTCTAGCTCTCCACCAAAATTTGGCTTTCCGGCAATTTTTGTTATTTGCCAACTATTTTGATGTCTAAGTTGACCGGATTATAACGGACATGTCGGGTTTTGAATTAATACGACTGACTTGATTCATTATAAACTTTTTAAGTCTGGTTTTTAGGATTTTGATCTCCAATGCTGCCAATGTTAACGTTTCTAAAATAACTACGTCCGTACAATATAGATACCGTTGCACGTCATCCGCGTCATAGCACGTGACGCCACACGATACCAACACGAAATATTTAAGTCTTAGGTGTGTTCTTTTTAGAATCGTGTAGCTGAGTACACTTCTTTATTTTATTATAATATACACGTAGAAATAATATTGGAAGATTTCTATTAATGTAAATTTAAAGAAATATAGCCTAATTTGTTTCATTTAATTTTGATTCAGTCAATTTGTACTCTACGAGCTCCCTAGTGGGAAAGTTTTGGGGTAGTTCTGATTTCTTTCATTATATATGGATTTTGGGCTGCTGAATCCGAATATGAGGTTTGCGGACAAAATTTCTTGCCGGAACATTGAAAAAATCGCGAGAAAATCGCGAGAAAATCGAAAAATTTCAGCTTTTTTCCGCTTTTTTCCGCTTTTTTGCTCAAATCTCGAAAACTATTAACTTTTAGTAAATAGTCTGTCAACAGAAATTAAAGTACTTAAAATTATCTACAAATATCACTATTTACTTTTTTTTTTCGGACGAACCGTTCGGTCTAAACTGCAAGTTGAAAATTGTCAATTTTTAACGGACTCGGCAAAACCCACTTTTTACATTCCAAAACTTTAGTTTTTATTAGAATGCTGTCATTTGATAAATTTCTCCTAGTTTTTGTACAAATAATAAATGTTACTTCATAATATAAATATGGTACGTCTCTTCTCACAGCTTCCATGAATCCATTCCATCCTAAAATACCGAGAATGTCTCTGCTTTTCTCTTAGAGCCACAGAAGATAAGGCACAGATGGAGTCACAGTTTCAGTTGGTGAACATTCGTGAACTTTCCGTTCGGATCCTGATTTCTGATAAACCTTGAGGTTTTGTCCTTTCAAAATGTATTAGTTGAACAGCTCTCTGATTTCCATAAACCTCAGGTGCGGGTTTAGTTTTTAGCCGAGGAATGGATTGGTTAGGAGCTATTGCATGTTTTGTGCAATACAAGAAATGCCACCCATGACGTAAAAAGTGTGGTATCCGTTGATTTTATGTACGTCAACCCTTTCGGTCCCAACGCTGCATATATATGTTTTTGAAAAAGTGGGTCTGTATTCCTAGCCACCGTATATGGCTTTAACGATTTAAGGTGTTACGGTCTCAATTTACCAAAGCCGAAAATATGCGTTGCTTATAAAATTTTAGACTCATTAGTGTCCCAATGCCGTATAAATATGTCCGAAAATGTTAGATTATTGTTCCCAAAGCCTCAAAATGTTTGCACCTAAGACAGGTCATGCGGACCCATTGTCGTATATTTTTGTTCACATATTTTAGATATATGCTATTATAGCACTGGTGGCAACGCTTATAGGTAGCTGCTAGAAGGTGAAGCGTTTGTAGCCACAGAAAAGACCAGAAAAAAAGAAGCGAATCGAGATACATGTGTGCAAGTTGCGGAGTCGGCCTTTGCGTAGTGTCATGTTTTGAGGAGTACCACACAAAAGAAAACTTTTAATGTTAATTTACATTACATTATTTTTTAAGTTAGTTACATTTTTTCAAGTTGGTTTTGCTCTCTGATGAGTACTTTTAAAAAGAAAACGTTTAAGTTGGTTAAAAAAACATGTTTTGGTCATTTATTTGTTTATTTATATGCAACGTATATATAAGGCAATGGGACTCTAAGCATGAAAAAACCTTTGGGATTGAGAGAACAACATGCAAATTAAGGCCTGGCATAAAAAGGGTTAAAATCAGCGTTTTCGTACACCTGTTGTATAAAGCAAGGCTGTTCAATTTTCTGCGGATCGCCTGCGATTGCTGACACTTCCAGATAAGCAACGCGCTTGCTCAAAGTCTTGTAGCAGCAGTAAGGCCCAGATAGTTGGTCTCACCATTCCTTGCAGGGTTGGCTGTTTTGTCTACAAAAAGTACGGCTCAAGAAAATAGGTTGATGTAGTTTCCTCTTTGGGGTTTTATTCATGCTATACAGAAACTGTTCGCCTGGAAGTGTCAGCATTCGCAGGCGATTCGCAGAAAATTGACCTGCTGTGCTTTACGCAGCAGGTATACGATAACGCTGATTTTAACGTACATAAAATCGACGAATACCACACTTTTCACGTCATATGTGGCATTTCTTGTATTGCACCAAAACATGCAGTAGCTCCTAAGCAATCCATTCCTCGGATAAAAAAGAAACCCGCGCCTGAGGTTTATGGAAGTCAGGGAGCTGTTCAACTAATTAATTTTAAAAGGACAAAACCTCAAGGTTTATCAGAAATCAAGATAACAGGTCCGAAGGAAATATTCACACCAACTGAAACTGTGACTCCATCTGTGCCTGATCTTACATACATGACATACCATACCTATGAACTAACATTTATTGTTTGTACAGAAAACTAGGAGAAATTTATCAAATGACAGCATTCTAATAAAAAATAAAGTTTTGGAATGTAAAAAGTGGGTTTTGCCGAGACCGTTAAAAATTGGCAATTTTCAACTTGTACTTTAGACCGAACGGTTCGTCTGAAAAAAAAGTAAATAGTCATATTTGTAGATAATTTTAAGTACTTTCATTTCTCTTAACAGACCATTCACTAAAAGTTAAAAGTTTTCGAGGTTTGAGCAAAAAAGCGAAAAATTTCAGCTTTTTTCCGCTTTTTTGCGATTTTTTCAATGTTCCGGCAAGAAATTTTGTCTGCAACCAGTGGCGGATCCAAGGGGGGGGGCACGGGGGCACGTGCCCCCCCCCCCAGACGAAATAAAAATACACTAGATAAAATGGGTTCAAAAGTTCTTTTATGAAACATATTGTACCTGATTCAAATAATTTATTTCGGGAACATAAATGCATTAATTGGTTATATTACAATATTATATTATTTCATAAAATACAATATATTCTGCTCTACACTTCTACAGTCAACATAATATGTTATATCTGCTCATAGAACTGATATTCATGTCAGTTTCGGTTTCTACTTTACCAGCACGGCTACAACTACGACAGTCGGCGCTGAGTTGAAAATCTTGCGTTGAAAATCCTCCACCAAGAGCAGTACAACCGCATAACAACTAGTGCATGCCCGCATCCACCCGCTATCCGCCATTTTACTAGCTCAGTTTCCCAATTTGTGATCAGAGCTTATAAACGTGTTTATGCCAACGTGCCGTAATTCAGAACTCACAATAAAAAACTAAAATTTTCTCGTTTCTACTCGTTTTGTCAGTGTTGTGTTGTGTTGTGTAAAATGAGTTCTAGTGGAAAGAATAAAAGACAACTAGGCCTTGACTCCTTCTTTTCTAAAAAACCTAAGGTAAGTTCGATAAACATATTCATTTAGTTAACACTGTCTTCATTGCATTGGCTTACTGTTAAAACTTACTCCTGAAATTCCTAGATCATGTTGTTTTACGATGTTTAGGTCTACTATAGGTTCAAGCGAGAGCATAAGTAATAGATTTCTTGTATTTTATTTCTGGATTTATAACTGATCATATTGATGATTTCGAACTTATTACTGCTAATGCATTTACATACTAAAAAGCACAATGAAGTGTTTGCTAATGCATTTACATAGTAAAAAGCACAATGAAGTGTTTTTATAGCAAGTTTATTCGAAATTAATGAGCCTAGTTTTATTAAAGATATTACTGTATACCTATGTTTCTGATTCTCTTTAAGCAAGTTTCTGGCAATTTTCCACAATCACACTAGATAACTAGATTCTCCTAAATATTGGACACTGTGGCAGTAGGCCTAGTTATTAAAGTTTAATAGTTTGTTGAATAAATATATGTACACCAAATTACAGAATATACATTTCTGAAGGTTTTATCAATTAGGATAAATAAAACATAGTTCAGAGAGGTAAAATTATTAATTCGAGGTAAAATATACAACTTTTTTATTTTAAAAGTTTGTCGTTTGCCCTAAAAGCTGTTTGTTTTCAAATATTTATCGAAAAATGCCAAAAAAGGCATTTTCGACAGTTAGAATTATTATTTATTTTTAGTATTAATTAGGAATTATAGGAAATGCGACATATGACGGCAATGAAATGGACTGGCGATGAACCGGCGGCATCGAAACGTCCCATTCCGCTTAAAAACCATACATTTTACAAAAAATATACCTACAAGACGCAAAGATTTGAGTATTTTAATTTTCTAAACAAATACAAAATATTATTGAGATCAGGTTACAAATAACTGAGAACATTAAGTTTTTATTAAAGAAATACCAATCTTGCGATATTTTGGGTATGCTAAATTTTCATGTAATGTTTATTGTATTTTCGTAATTTTCAGGTGGACCATGCAGATTCCCAACCAGAAAATCAAACAACAGCTAACAGTAACATCCTTGTTAAAGAGGCTAATATATTTGGAGATAAGGAATCAGGAACAGATCGCTCTGCATCAGGATTATTAGTCAGCACTTGTAACTTATCTGTTCGCGATTTTGTCGTCTTCTTAAGAATGGAGATGTCACACCATCACTTCTAACAGATGAAGAGAAATTTCAATGGGTAAAAAACCCTTGGGTGCCATGTCAAAGTTTCATATTCCCAATGGTCTCTGAAGGCAAGAAAAACCGCTCTTTTCAGAAAAGCTGGTTAGAAACACATGAATGGCTAGTTTACAGTAAACTAGTACATGGTGGTTTATTCAGGTACTGTGTTATGTTTGGTCGTAGAGAAGGTGGGAATAATGATGTTAAATTGGGAAAGTTGGTTGTTCAGCCAATGACTTCTTATAAAAAGGCTACTGAATTGCTGAAGAATCATGCAAGTACTGAATACCACAGCCGAAATGTGGTTGCATATCATAACTTTTGTTTGATTCATGAAGGCAAGATTAGCAATGTAGTAGCTTGTATGAATACAGCAGAAAAAAAATGATCGAAGAGAATCGCAAAAAGCTGATTCCCATTATTAAGACAGTTATTTTATGTGGGGTACAAAATATACCACTTCGTGGCCACAGAGATGATGGTATCATTGATCTAAACACTGAGAGCTGCTTCCGGGAAGGTAATTTTCGGGCACTATTGCAATTCAGGGTGGATGCGGGGGATGAGGTTCTAAGCTCTCATTTAAAATCTTGTGGAAAGAATGCTAGCTACATAAGCAAAACAACTCAGAATGAGATAATTGAATGTTGCGGCGATGTGATCACTGACAAGATCATATCTAAAGTAAAAGAATCAAAGTTTTTTACTATTATGGCAGACGAAACGACAGATTTGTCGCTTAAAGAACAGCTAACCATCTGCATTAGATATTTCGACACCAAGAAATGCAAAATTGAGGAAGACTTTATCAAGTTCGTTGATGTTGTTGATCTAACTGGAGAGAACCTAGCAAACACTATTGCTCAAGAACTAAAAAAACTTAATGTTGATTTAGCTAACTGCCGTGGTCAAGCTTTTGACGGGTCTTCCAACATGAGTGGGGTTTTCAAAGGCGTACAAGCCCGAATTTCACAGATCCAGCCTCTGGCAATGTACACTCACTGTGCCAATCACAGATTGAATTTGGCAATTAGTAAAGCTTGCTCTATTGCTAGCATTAGGAATACTATGGGAGTTATATCTTCCGTAGCAGTTTTCTTCCGTGATTCTCCAGCAAGATTTAAAATTTTGGAAAATGAAGTAAGAGAGAATCACAACCTGAAACCAGGAACTCATGGCCTGAAAAAACTCTGTGAAACAAGGTGGATTGAAAGACACGATGCTATTTTGACTTTTGTGGAACACCTTCCTACACTCCCTGCTGCTCCAGAAACTATCGCCAATTCCCTTCAAGGCAAGGGAAGCAATGCATTTTCTTTCATCCGAGTTTTTGGTCAGTGTGGTAGTGTTAGCTGAGGTCCTTGGAATAACCTTACCACTAGCACGTAAACTTCAAGCTGAGTACATGGACGTACTTAAAGCAACTGAGCTTGTAGAAGCCACTACAAAAATCCTACAAGAGAGAAGAAACAACAGCACCGACACATTCAAGGAGTTATTCAGTCAATCAACAAAGCTGGCGGAAGAAATGGGTACAGATATTCAGAAGCCCAGGACAACATCCCTTCAAAAAAACCGAGCCAATGTCCAGGCTGAAACGGTTGAAGAATATTATAGGATGACAATTTACATCCCATTTCTGGATTTTGTTATCAATGAACTGATGGCAAGATTTCCCAAAAATGAAATGGAATGTGTAGGTAAGCTACAACATCTTCTCTCACCAGATCTCAATGATGATCAAATAAGGGATATTCTTCAAGGAGCTCGTAAATATGAATATGATTTACCGTGCTTCTCTGCTCTGAAAGGTGAGCTACAAATTTGGAAACACCTGTGGTCCAATTCTGCAAAAGAAATGCCAAAACATCCAGCACAGGCATACAAGTTGGCCGAACCACTGCCAAATGTACAAGTTTTACTGCAGCTGCTGTGCACTCTTCCTGTGACGACGAGTACAGCGGAGCGAACCTTTTCGGCTTTGCGTCGTATGAAGACATATCTGCGAACGACCATGACGGAAGAGAGGCTTAATGGACTGGCATTACTCCATGTTCACCAAGACTTATCTAGTGCATTGGACGCCGAAGAAGTCTTGGACGTGTACGCAAGGAAGCACAAGCGAAAGCTGTCTCTCAAGATTTTATAAGATTGTAGAAGAAAAAGTAATTTTATTCATGTTTTTAGCTGTATTATTTAAATAATACAGTATACGTATACTTATGTGTTGTGTATTTTTATCATGTAAACAACATTTTGGAGATCTTAAATTCATGGTAACTAACAGCTTACAGGTCGAGGTCTTCTGACCAGTATTTTTGAATTAAAATGGTAATATTCGATATTAATAATTCTAAAGTTCCTAATAAAATGCAAACAAATAATTTTGAATACAACTGCATATTTTATTATAAATAAGTTAATTTATTAAAAAAATTAGGTTTAGGTATTTAGTCATCGCAATTCACAAATCTCGCTGTAATACATAATATTCCTTATTCCAAGTTTGAACCTTGTGCCCCCCCCCCCCCCAACACAATTTTCTGGATCCGCCCCTGCTGCAAACCACATATTCGGATTCAGCAGCCCAAAATCCATATATAATGACAGAAACCAGAACTACCCCAAAACTTTCCTAGTCAAAACACAATTTTATTGAATCATTTGAATAAGTGGAATATAAAGCATTTCTATAAAGCACACTTGTTCGGATTAATTACCCTGTAACTGCGATCGAACAAAGGTGGCATTTTGGCATAAATTGGTAACATTTATTTGACAGTTCCGGTTTTGACACTTTAGATTTGTTTGTATTATTTACTCTAAGGGCCGGTTGTTCGAACGCTAATCAAGAAGTTGATTATAATCAATCATTTATTGTAATCAATTTTCTTGATGGGAATCAAATCGCGACATGAAAATTACATGTAAAACACTAATCAGTTATTGATTGTAGGTAAAACAGTAATTAAAATATAGCCGCAGCTCTTAAATTATTAAAAATTGCTTATTATTATTATTGATTTGTAAGTAAAAACAAGAAATTAACATCAGAAAGAGTTTAATCATGTTTTATTTTAAATTAAAACCAAAATAATAAAATAAATCAGTCAACATAACCTCAAAATGCAACATCTGTCAGAAGTACGCTTAATCAAATATAATTGTAATTAAATATTTGATGATGATCAGTTTTGATTAGCGTTCGAACAACCGGCCCTTAGTGTTTGTTTTATTAAGGGCCGGTTGTTCGAACGCTAATCAACAATGATCATTATCAAATATTTAATTACTGGCCCCAACTGTCAATGTTAACTTTGTTTGGGTTGCTAAAAACATAATATGAAATTACTTAATCAATTAAGTTAATAATTGTTATATTAAGTGATTAACTAATCTCATAATTTTAATCAATTATGTTTTCAGCAACCCAATAAAAGTTGACATTGACAGTTTTGGTGACAGTAATTAAATATTTGATAGTGATCATTGTTGATTAGCGTTCGAACAACCGGCCCTATATTTATTGCTTTTAATATTTAGTTTGACGTAAGATTATAACTTAATTCTTGTTTTCTATTTCTAATGTTTTTATTCATTTACATTGAATATTAATTTGTTTTGTTGTATAAGTACTTCGCAATAGTTATTTGATTTAAAATGAATTCAGTAATTTATGTAATTGGGCAACAATGTCAACTTAGATCTCTGACGTAGATAATGACGTGCAACGGAATCTATATTACACGGACTGTATTTTTAGTATACGAGTAGTTGCAGATGCAGTAGTAGAATTTTAGCGCCACGCAGAAAAACCGAATAATTTAACATTCTCAATAAACCTTAAATTTAAACAAAGCGACGGGTTTAAAAATCCTCCTCCAACGTCATCGTGTTTCCACAATCATGCCCTCGAAACGAATCCAATCAAACGATCACTTTATATAAATTTGAGTAAATCGTAATCTATGCTGTCGTTCCCTGTAGGTATAAAACCGCTCCCGCTGAGATCTGGACTTTTATTTCTCTGAAATCTGTTACGGTGCATCTAAATGAAGTTTATAGAGTTTTACTGGCTTTTCCTCTTGTTCATTGTCAATATTGCAGGTAAAGTAGTCACACATGAATTTATTTTTAGTTCAAAAGTGTTAATATATAATATTGTCGAATATTAGTTGGAATAACGTTTCTAATAACTGTTTGCTATTTAACATCTGTTGAATAGGTTAATTTGTTTTCCTTTTTTAGTTATTTTACATGCTTTATAATACAGTCTAAAGTGCTAGTGTTTTTAGTTGTTAGCTAATTGATTCAAAAAGTTGAAGCTATCTTTCTTTTGTTTTGATATTGCATAAATTCTTTTCTTACGAAAGACTTTATTATATCGCTCTCATTTTTGCTCTTATTTTTATTTTTATTTATTTTTTCTCATTTTTTATCATTTTTGTTTTTCAATTTTTAATGTTTTTTTTTACTTTTGAGAACTATTGATAGAACTTACAACATTTTTGAAGAATTTCTTATTTTCAATTTTTATATTATTTGTTTTCGTTAATTTTTCTACTACATTACTTTTAATTATTTTTAAAATGTTTCTCTTTCACTTACTTCCTTACTTCTCTTTTTTCGTTCATACGTTTTATATACAGCGTGTCTACTTGAGTTGGAAACATATGGGAAACTTTTTTATTATTAATTTTACGAAAAAAAGTTATTCTTTATAAAAAGTTCTGCATGCCCCAAGACCTAAGATTCAATTATCAGATATCAAATTTTCTCAATATTATACGAGGTATGTCAAAAAATATGAATTTCGGCTAAGGGTAAAGTACCTTTATTTCTCTCAATATCGAAAATTCTTATGATAAAAAGTTGTTTGGAATTAAAAACTAAGATGAAATATGCAATTACATGCTTCTTATTGAAAAAAAAATATTTTTCTCAAATTTATGGATACCCAACATTGTTTTTAATTATTACAAATATCATAACTCGTTTATTATTCATTTTACGAAAAAAAGTTATTCTTCATAAAAAACTTTGCATGGTCTAAAATCTAAGACACAACCATGATATATCAACTTTTATTAATTTTATACGAGGTGTGTCAAAAAATATGAAATTCGCTCAATATTATAGCACCTTTATATTTCACAGTATTTCAATTAGAAGGATGTAATTGCATATTGACACATAGTTTTTAATTCTAAACAACTTTTTTAATAACCGTTTTCAATATTGTGAAAAATAAAGGTACTTTACTCTTGAGTGAAATTCATATTTTTTGACATAACCCGTATAAAATTAATAAAATGTCATATCTGTTGGTTGAATCTTCGGTCTTAGGACATACAGAGATTTTTATAAAGAATACCTTTTTTTCGTAAAAGTAATAATAAAAGAGTTATCGTATGTGTAATGAATAAAAACGAAGTTAGTATCAATAAATTTGAGAAAAATTTGGAAAATATTTTTTTCCAATTAGAAGCATGTAATTACATATTTGAGCTTGGTTTTATTTCCAAACAACTTTTCATAATAAGAATTTTCGATATTGAGAGAAATAAAGGTACTTTACCCTTAGCCGAAATTCATATTTTTTGACATACCTCGTATAATATTGAGAAAATTTGATATCTGATAATTGAATCTTAGGTTTTGGGGCATGCAGAACTTTTTATAAAGAATAACTTTTTTTCGTAAAATTAATAATAAAAAAGTTTCCCATATGTTTCCAACTCAAGTAGACACGCTGTATATATATACAGGGTGCTCCAAACCTCTGGTCTTCTTTGATTACGGCTAAACTATGAGATATACAAAAAAATGTTTATAATAAAACTAATGTGTATCAAAGAGGTCTATATAAAATAATTTAAAATTATTTTCAATTATACAGGGTGAGTCAGAACGACGGTATGAACCAAAGTTTTATTTTTTTAAATGGAACACCATGTATATTAAATCATTTTTGAATATATTATTTAAAAATATGAAAAATTTGTATAAGGTCTTATCTGCCTAAAGTTAATAATTTTCGAAATATTTACATTTTTATTGAGAAAAATGGTAATATTTATAGGGTTGTGGATTATGTTTCCAAGGAAATAAAAATTTAGGTGATAGGTCAAAGTTTTTAAAATATAGTGTTATTTTTAAATAATTTAATATTTTTTACTTTTAGCCATAAAATATACAGTGTGATCACTATTTGCAAATACAAAATTTTCTCATTTTTTTTAAATGGGACACCTTGTATATTAGTTTTGCGTTTTGTAGTAAATATTACAACCTTTCTTTTGGTATAAGGTTGTATGTACCTAGCATGTTTCGTTTTGTAGATATTTTAAAAAACTATAGATTTTAGGTGTTTGCGGATTTTTTATTTAAAATTTTTTTTGCAAAAAAAATAATTATATTCTGGTTTTAGAAACATACACTAAAATATAAAATATGAAAATAAAAACGTAATTAAAGATTAAAATAAATCGTATGCTAGTACAACTCAATTGAATGTAATAACTTTAAATTATTTTACAAAAAATATTTTACCATATTAATGAATGCATAAATTAGTTACTAAATTAAATAAACAAAAAATTTTTAAATCAGCCGTAGTAATTTTTCTACTACAGCAACTTTCCTGTACCAAATTAATTGTTAGTTAAATTGTATTTAGTTAAGCTTTTAATTTACCTTTTAAATTTACTTACATACATCTTGAGAATATAAAAATTATTATAAAGTATGCTTTGAAACAAATGAATGTTAAATGTATCATCCAAATTATTTATTAATATAAATAGTATTTACTGGTGTCACAAAAACTGGTAATACTTTGGTAGTTAAAATTTTTGTAATAGTTTTTTATATTTTAAATTTTAATTTTTTAACCGAAAATTTTTTGGATATGACATTTGTTTTGGGCGAAACCATTAGAAATTATTACCAGATTTTGTGACACGAGTAGGTACATAGATACTATTTACTTCTTAATATATTTCCATAACGTTCATTTGTTTCAAAGCATACTTTATACGTTCTCAAGATGTAGGTAAATTAAAAAGTTATTAACTGATCTTACTCGTAAATACAATATAACTAACAATTAATTTGGTACAGGAAAGTTGCTGCGGTAGAATAATTACTACGATTGATTTAAAATTTGGTTGTTTATTTAATTTAGTAACTAATTTATGTATTCATTAATAAGGTAAAATATTTTTTGTAAAATAATTTAAAGTTATTAAATTCAATTGAATTGTACTAGCATACGATTTATTTTAATCTTTAATTACGTTTTTATTTTCATATTTTATATTTTAGTGTATGTTTCTAAAACCAGATTATAATTATTTTTTTTGCAAAAAAATTTTTAAATAAAAAATCCGCAAAAACGTATAATCGTTGTTTTAAAATATCTACAAAACGAAACATGCTACGTACATACAACCTTATACCAAAAGAAAGGTTGTAATATTTACTACCAAACGCAAAACTAATATACAGGGTGTCCCATTTAAAAAAAAATGAGAAAATTTTGTATTTGCAAATAGTGATCACACTGTATATTTTATGGCTAAAAGTAAAAAATATTAAATTATTTAAAAATAACACTATATTATAAAAACTTTGACCTATCACCTAAATTTTTATTTCCTTGGAAACATAATCCACAACCCTATAAATATTACCATTTTTCTCAATAAAAATGTAAATATTTTGAAAATTTCTAACTTTAGGCCTATAAGACCTTATACAAATTTTTCATATTTTTAAATAATATATTCAAAAATGATTTAATATACAGGGTGTTCCATTTAAAAAAATACAACTTTGGTTCATACCGTCGTTCTGACACCCTGTATAATTGAAAATAATTTTAAATTATAGACCTCTTTGATACACATTAGTTTTGTTATAAACATTTTTTTGTATATCTCATAGTTTAGCCGTAATCAAAGAAGACCAGAGGTTTGGCGCACCCTGTATAGTCTAGTCATATTCCGTTCACTAATTAATGGCTTTTTATTGGTACCTTGATGATTATAACTCTTCACTAAGGTTTGCCATATTCATTCATTCATTTAGCATTACAATCCCTAGTAGTGCTAACGCCTTGGCGTTCAAAATCCTATTCTTGGGTTAGGTGGATTACTCCTCTATCATTTATAGCTTGCTGTGTGTCTTTGCTGCCGTCATGACTCCTTTCCATTTCTTCCTGTCCTTTCATTGAACCTATCAGTCTATATCACACTCCAGACTCTTATGTCTTCCTCTACATCATCCAGCCATCGTCTTCTAGGTCTTTCTCTATACCTGGGCCATAGTGGTGTCCAGTTAGTTATTCTTCTCAACATATTTGCTTGTGGGCGTCTCTGTATATGTCCCATCCATTCTAAGCGAAGAGATTATGTATCTGACTATATTTCCTCTCTTAAATTCTTTTTCAATTTCGTTATTTCTTTTCATTCTTATTTCTACCTCTCTTGTTATACTGTGGCCCGGTATTGTTCTCATTAATATTCTTTCAAATGTGAGAAGGCTTATATCTTCCTGTTTTTTGTTAATCGTGGTTGTTTGTACACCATATGTAACAAAAAGTCTTATTAAGGTCTTTTATAGGTTCATCTTTGCTCTCTTACTTAGAATCTTGCTTCTCAGGAGATTTATATTAATTCCATATGTCTTTTCCCTTTCAGAACGGTTTTCTCTGTTTTCTCTTTTCCCCTTTCCCTATTGGTACTCCTAAGCAGCTAAAGGTGGATACAGTTTCAATTTTATGGTTCTGTGTTATTAAATATGTCATATATATTTGGAATAAACTTATTTATGTCGCTGTTTTAGAAAACTATATTCTCAATTTTTAAATTAGGTTTTTAATCAGAAATTTAAATGTACGGGTTAATTCAACCAAGTATAATCATAGGCCATCATCTTTATTTAGAATGAAAAATCGTGTATATCTTTATATTTTTAAAAGCTCTTTAATGACATGATTTCAACGAAATATATGTATCATGCAGGGTCTGTTATAAATAAGAAAACATGAAATTTGGAAATTATGGATAAAAATTTTCGTATCAATAATATATTTAGGTATGCATTTATAGTGCAGTTACTGAAGGTGGATATGAGCTATTACTTCCGATGTCGTTCAACGTCCATCGATTTCCATGAAAATTGGTGAGTGGTTAGAGGATATCTCAAGGAACAAAGGAAAAAAACTAGCTTGCGCTTTTACAATGGGGGTGGAGGCCACCCGTTCTCGGGGGTGAAAATTATTTTATTAAATTTAACTCACAATTCGATAGAGGAACAAATTCCAAGCAAAATTTGTTATATAAAGTTATTAAAATAAATTAAAACTTTTTGAGTTATTAAAGATCAAAGATTTTAATTTTTCATGAGAAAAATGCATGTTTTCAACCGATTTTTCATAAATAACTCAAAAACTAGAAGTTTTTACAAAAAATTTATTATTACCAAAATTGAAGCTAAAAAAATTAAATAAACTCCTTCCTAGAAAAACCTTTTGATGTTAATTAAAAGTGAGTTATAGATAATTGAATGTATATTTTTTTGGTGAGTACCCACATCTAAGTATTCAAGCTTAAATAACGGGAAATTATGCATTTTATAACATAAACTTATTTAACATAATTTGTCAAAGTACTTAGAAATATTACTATCAAATGAGCCCCAGGACAAGTTGATAGCATTAATAGTTATGCTCCAAAATTTTTTCAAAATTTAACTTTTAAAAATTTTTCCAAAAATGTTATTGTTTTTTTTTTAAATAACTCTATTAATTTTTACGATATCATGTTTAACTACCATTTAAAAGCTAATTCCAAGTGCTATGAAACCAGGCTGAATTTAATCTTTTAAACCCCTTACTTTTTTAAAAATAAAAGGTTAAATGGCCCCGGTTACATGGTTCTCGCAGCAAAATTTCAGATTTGAACGTTTCTATCTAGGTTATTTTTTACCATACAGAAATAGTAAAAAAGGTAAAATATTTTTTACGTATATTGAGTATTTTTGGAGTTATTATCAAAAGAAAATGACAATTACGATATTTTTACAAATTCTGATTTTTTTAAATTATATCTTTTTTTTTCAAATATATGCATTCTAAACAGGTAAAATTGTTGAAATCATTACTTAGGCTAATATAAAGAAGTTATTGTAAGGATTACTATAAATTTTAATTTTTGTGGAAATGGCGTATGCTTAATTTTTCACTTTTTCCTAAAAAAATCGAAAGGGTTATATTATTTTCGTCATAACTTGGTTATTTTGACACTATTAACTTCTTCTGGAGCTTATTTGATATATATTTTGAAGTGTTTTGATAAGTGTTTAGCAGGTATATGTTATAAAATGCATTGTTTTCCCGTTGTTTAAGCTTGAATACCTAGATTTGAGTACTCATAGAAAAAAATATACATTGAATTACCCATGACTCACTTTGAATTAACATAAGTTTAGTTCTTTAAGTAAGGAGTGTATTCAATCTTTTATTATCTTCAATTTTGGTTATAAAAACTTTTTGGCAAAAGCTTATAGTTTTTGAGTTATACGTGAAAAACAGCTTTAAAACATGCATTTTTTTTACGAAAAAATCAAATTTTTGATCTTTAATAACTCAAAAGGTATTGATTTATATTAATATTTTTATACAGGGTGTTTCATTGGGAAACGGAAATACTTTAATGGTGAATAGAGGTCAGAGAGCCGGTTCTAGATATAGTCCATTTTTTGCCCTACCGACTTTTATAACCGAGTTACAGGGTGTTTTATCGATTTTGCCCATTTCTTTCCTAAGCCATAACTTTAGAACCACCCTGTATATTTTTTTGATATTTGGTACACATATGTCTCATTCAAAACCCAAACGACCGACATACTAACCATAAGAAAAATCCAGGTCCGGATTAACAAAAAAATATAAAGTAATTGTGACCTTAAAAAAACACCCTGTATATTGAAATTTTGAAAATCTGTTTGCATATTTAAAAAGAGCACAAAAAAGTAAGTTTAATGGTTCGCTTCAATTTTTCGGCCAGACAATTTTATGACTTTAATTTTGAAATTATATTGAATTTTTTAAGAATTTTGACTTTAAAAAGCAGATATTATTAACTTTTAGTTATAAATTATTAAAGTTAATGAATAAATACTCATTTTAACAATAATCAATATTTATTTACCACATTGGAACAACCGAATTATACCAATGACAAGAAAAATCCAGGTCCGGATTAAGAAAAAAATACAAAGTAATTGTGACCTTGAACCAACACCCTGTATATTGAAATTTTAAAAATTTGTCTGCGCATTTTAAAAGAGCATGAAAAACTGTGATTAAAAAGATAAAAAAGGGTTCAAAAGGGTCAAACTGTGATTAAAAGCTTATTTTAAATTTTTCGCCGTTGATTTAATTACATCAATTTTGAAATTATATTGAAATTTTAAAGAACTCTGAGATTAAAAACCAGTTATTTTTAGCTTTTAATAATAATTTAATGTTAATGAATTAATACTTATTTTAAAAATACTTAATACTTATTTACTACGCTGGCTTCATAGATTCTCTGGATTTGGAGCCATATGCACATCATTAAAAATTAGAATTGCGAGAATTGGGATATTGTAATGATTTAGTAAAGAATTAAAAAAACAGCTATATCTAATAAAACAAAAATTCGTTACAATTCAACAATTTAACATAAATTAAAAATATTTGAACTATAACAGTTCTCAAAATGTCCGCCATTTTGCTCGATGCATTTCCATGCTCGTTTTAAAATATTTCGAATCGATTTTGTAAGTACATTGGGATTGTTTCTCATTTTTCTGGTAGCTTCTTGTGACCTTAACAGAATTAAGCAATATGATTTCAAAATTGCCCTAATTAAATTATCTGCGCAAAAATTTGACATGTACCTTTTAACGTAGTTTTTATGTTCTTTTAAAATACACAAACAAATTTTCAAAATTTCAATATACAGGGTGTTGTTTCAAGGTCACAATTACTTTCTATTTTTTTCTTAATCCGGACCTGGATTTTTCTTGTCGTTAGTAATTGGGTCGTTCCAATGTGGTAAATAAGTATTGATTATTTGTAAAATTAGTATTTATTCATTAACTTTAATAATTTATAACTAAAAGTTAATAATATCTGCTTTTTAATGTCAAAGTTCTTAAAAATTCAATATAATTTCAAAATTAAAGTCATAAAATTGTCTGGCCGAAAAATTGAAGCGAACCATTAAACTTACTATTTTGTGCCCTTTTCAAATATGCAAACAGATTTTCAAAATTTCAATATACAGGGTGTTGTTTTAAGGTCACAATTACTTTATAATTTTTTGTTAATCCGGACCTGGATTTTTCTTATGGTTAGTATGTCGGTCGTTTGGGTTTTGAATGAGACATATGTGTACCAAGTATCAAAAAAGTATACAGGGTGGTTCTAAAGTTATGACTTACGAAAGAAATGGGCAAAATCGATAAAACACCCTGTAGCTCGGTTATAAAAGTCGGTAGGGCAAAAATTGTACTATATCTAGAACCGGCTCGGTGACCTCTATTGACCATTAAAGTTTTTCCGTTTCCCAATGAAACACCCTGTATAACAAATTTTGCTTAGAATTTATCCCTCTATGGATTTATGGTATTATTTTTAATAAAATAATTTTCACCCTCGAGAAGGGGTGGCATGCAGCCCCAGTATAATAGCGCAAGTTAGCGTCATGTCTCCTTTATTTCTTGAGGTATCCTCTAACTACTCACCAATTTTCATGAAAATCGGTTAAGGTTCAACGAAATCGGAGGTGAAAACCTTCAGTGACTGCACTATTAAAAGACAATAAATAAATAAAATTATGAAATTGGTGCTTTGGTATTTTTTTTATTAAATAAATACATATATTAATAGTTAAATTTATAAAAATTGGAAAAATCCTTTGTAAAAGGTATACATTTTTTTTATTCAAATCCCTTTAAAGGGCTACATCACAACAAAACGTTTTCGATTTTTATAAAAAATCATCATCAGTGTTAGATCTAAAAATAAATATAACCGATTTAATGAATGTAAAGTTGGTATTTAAATTTTGACTAAGGTTAGAGCAAGTTGGTTATACTTACAAACTGGATGCTAGCTGAGCCACCAAGGAAAAATATCCGGGTAGAAACCCTTTAAATATAACATAGATGCGTTAAAAGGGCATACTTTAATAAAATGCCTTATTAACGTAATGTATTGAAATTTCTCAACACGTGGGATCCAACTTGAGTTGTTTACATTCCAATGACTTAATGGCAACTAAAGTCATTGGAATGTAAACAACTCAAGTTGGATCCCACGTGTTGGGAAATTTCAATACATTACCTTAGGCCTTAGCGCATTATCCTAGTTGCCATGTGACCATCATAAGGCATTTTATTAAAGTATGCACTTTTAACGCATATATGTTATGTTTAAAGGGTTTCTACCCGGATATTTTTCTTTGGTGGCTCAGCTAGCATCCAGTATGTAAGGATAACCAACTTGCTCTAACCTTAGTCAAAATTTAAATACCAACTTTACATTCATTAAATCGGTTATACTCATTTTTAGTTCTAACACTAATGATGATTTTTTATAAAAATCGAAAACGTTTTGTTGTGATGTAGCCCTTTAAAGGGATTTTAATAAAATTTTATACCTTTTACAAAGGATTTTTTCCAATTTTTGTGATTGATGGTATACAGCCAACTACAGGAAAAACATTTTCTTTTCCTTGCGGATTTAGTTAAATTTATATCTAAAAAGCGCATATTTTGATTATTAAAAAGTTGGCTGGTCCCATCGTTTTTTATAATTTCTTAAAATAAAGACACAAACAATAATGACACAAAAATAAAGACACAAACATCATTTATGGGGGCCTACCGCTTATGCTTCCGCAGATTGGGACAAATAAAACAATAAATTAACTAATCATATTTAAAGCAACGAGAAATCTAAAAAACCGAAGAACTGTAAGACTTCTAACGCTAGAAACAAATTCTGATTTTTACCTGTATCTGATCCTTCTATAACTTACAAAGAAAACGGACGATAAACGGATAGGCATGGGAAATCTACTATATGCATTCCACAAGACGTCAACTTATCGACAGTTGGGTCTGCAAGTCTTTACCCGTGCGTCATCATTTAAAGCATACGAAATAAGTCGGAAATTTACTAAACGCAGCAGTAAGTGACAGAAAGTGGGTGTTATTCCTATCACGGGTTATAGTATTAAATTTGACGTTATCAAATAAAAATATAATGTCAAATGTAAGTTTTGCTTTAAAATTTTGGTGCATAATTACAGCTACATTTGAAGTAGCTTAATAAATTCTTTTATTATCATTGATTAATAAATAAATAAACAATTTATAAAAAAATTCGATAACATATTTTCTTTTTGTTATTTTATTCACTTTGGCGGAACATTAAACACAAGCATTCCTTAAATGTGTCAACAATGAGGTTATTTGTACGTTGTCAAAATTTATCGTAAAATAACATAAACTTATCATAAAATTTCTAACTCCAATACAAAATTAGTTGTGAAAACGACTGTTTGTATACTATAAAAATCTTCAAAATGCAAAAATTCGACAAAATAACAGCAAAAAATTCAACAAACTGACAGCCACAAAAGTAATCAAACCAAAACGTCAGAAATTGTACTTAAAATATGTGAAAACATCCCCAATCGTCTTTCTTTGTATCTATCTCTTTTCAATGCACTGACTCTAGATCGTTCATAAAAATTACATGTGTTTTTACTTAATAACTGGCGGCAGCTGGTTTGTCATTACTTTCATGCGTGGAAGAGAATGATGCTAGATAAAAAGTATGTGTTTTATCTTGCCAGGTATTAATGACGCACGGGTAAAGACTAGCGGACTCAACTGTAGCTGAAAATCAAACGAATTCTGATTCTTAAGTAGTACTCAATTTGTGTGTAAAACAAAGGTAGATAAATGAAAGACAGGTTAAGATTTAATTTCGTTTTAGAGACCACCGCCATTACAGTAATCATATTTATTTACCATAAAAAATATATAGCCCAATAAATGAACGTTTTGGACTGTAATTTTCAGGGGCAACTCGGAATTGCATGAAAATTTGGATTTAGGTTCTACTTACCCTCCACTTCAAAGTTGAATTTGTCCCATTAGTTGCTTTTAGTTGGGGGGTGACAGTCACCCCTTCTCAGGGGGTGAAAACGCGTGTTTAAAATAAGCCCGGAAATGGATAAATTGACCGATTATAAGTAACTTTAGTTCTATAAAGTTTTTTACGTAAGTCAATACTTTTCGCGTTATTCGCAATCGAAAATGTTGATTTTTCAACAAGAAAACTACGTTTTCAGACCGTTTTTCGCAAATAACTCAAAAAGTAAATATTTTATAGAAAAAAATATTCTAAGCAAAAGTGTAGCTTATAGAAAAACAAAAAAAATGGTGTATTAGTAAAGTATATAAATTGAGAAAAAGCAAAGTTGTAGCTCATGAAAAATACGTTCTTATTCGTCTAATTCCAAATCGAATAAATCAACGCGAATTCACCGAAAAATTAAGCACTTTTCGGGAAAAGCTTATTAACATTTTTAAAGTACCTAAAAAAAGATATATATTTGTTTTTTACAAAAGTTTCTAGCACCAAAAATAAACGAGTTACACTGAAAAAAAAGTTGGCCCCATTTTTTGGTAAAAAAAATTGTGAAAACCTCCCTCTATTTAGCACCCTAAATAAAATTAATCGTTACCGCTTTACCATTTATTTTAACTGTATGTATATTGTTTATATAATCTGTAAGTTTGATTGGCTTGAAGTGCTTATTTTTGAAAAAAATTGATTTTAAAATAAAACAAAATTTTCTAAAATTTTTTGAAAATTTTCCTTTTTTCAAAATAACTTAAAAAGTATTAGTGATAAGAAAAATCTTAAACAGTAAAAAAATATAGGTTTTGTTATTATAAATATGCTAGTTTCATTTTGTTTTTCCGCAAGACAAAAATTGGTTAAGATATGGCTGTTCAAAATTTGTATAGACTCGTGATTAGTGACCCGTTCAAGCTTTTTTACTATAACCCTTTCAAAAATAAGCACTTTAAACCGGTGAGACTGACAGATCATATAAAAAATAGATAAGTAAGTAAATTGTTTGTAAAGCGGTAGCGATTAATTTTATTTGAGGAGTTAAACACGGGGAGATATGCATGATTTTTTTACAAAAAAAAGAGGGCCAACTTTATTTTGAGCGTAGCTCGCTTATTTTTAATGCTAGAAACTTTTATGGACAATTCTAATAAAGATTTTTATAAACACTTTAAAAAGTTTAAATAGGTTTTTCCCGAAAAGTGCTTATTTTTCGGTGATTTCACCTTGAAATATTCTATTTGGAATTAGACGAACAAGAACGTATTTTTCATGAGCTATAACGTTGTTTTTACTCGATTGATAGACTTAACTGATATACATTGTTTTTCAGTTTTTTATAAGCTACACTTTCGCTAAGGATATTTTTTTCGATCAAGTATTTACTTTTGGAGTTATTTGCGAAAAACCGTCCGAAAACGTAGTTTTTTTGTCGAAAAATAAACATTTTCAATCGAAAATAACTCAAAAAGTATTGACTTACAAAAAAAACTCTATAGAACAAAAGTTGCTTAAAATCAGTCAATTTATCCATTTCCGGTCTTATCTTGAATATATGTTTTTTCACCCCCGAGAAGGGGTGACTGTCACCCCCCAAGTAAAAGCAACCAACGGCACAATTTCAACTTTGAAGTGGAGGGTAATTAGAACCTATATCCACATTTTCATGCAATTCGGAGTTGCCCCTGAAAATTACACGGTATCGCCGTATTTCCCGTTCATTTACTGGGCTAATAGTAAAGTGATGATATTTAAAAAGCAAATTAGGCCTACAGCTTTATAAAATTCACATGGTACTTACTATTGGCATTGATGGATTGCTTACTTCTGTTGGTAGATGAAGTTAGATCGCTTGTTGGATGTAGATGGTGTGATTATTAGGTTCACACCATGACTTAGATGTTGGCCTGGCCATCTGGTCTCTATAGCAGTTGCCTATCACTTCATATAAATTTAAGTAAATTGTAATCTATGCTGTCATTCAATGTAGGTATAAACCCGCTCCCGCTGAGATCTGAACTTTTATTTCTCTGAAATATGTTACGGTGCATCTAAATGAAGATTATAGAGTTTTACTGGCTTTTCCTCTTGTTCATTGTCAATATTGCACGTAAACTAGTAAAACATGAATTTATTTTTAGTTTAGAAGTGTTAAAAATTTGTAATATTATCGAGCGTTAGTTGTTAACTATCAAACAGTTTCTGGAAACCTGATCACAACCTGATCACAACGTTGGCGTTGAGTAGATTTAACTTGTTTTTCTTTTAGAATTTTACAGCCTACAATATTATGTGCGGTGCTAGTATTTGATTTAGTTAGCCTATGTGATTCAAAAACTCAAAAATATCTTCACAGCTTTTGTATTGATATTGCATATTGCATAAATTATTTTCCTTCTAAAGGGTTTTTAATATCCATCTCATTTTTTCTTTTATTTTCGTTTTCCATTTCTTCTTATTATAGCCAACGATACTCTGACTACTGTAGCATATTTGAAGTTTCTTTGGAAGGCTGGTACAGACACAGAAGAATTTTTTCGAATGGAAATTCTTACATATGTATTCTGTTGCTCATTGGTAACTCGAGGTATACCAATGCGAGCTCAATTCTGTAAGTATCGAATTTGTTTCTAGAAATTTATTCCATATCCGTGAGACATCATTCACGGCAGGCAGTCGACCTCACTTCCCTGCGAGGTGCTCTAGTGTATGTGAGTTAAATCCCTGGCCCGGTGTAGAGAAAAATAAAACAGGTTAACGCAGCAGTTTAAAATTCTAAAATGAATCTACGGCTTAGAATGGAATTTAGGATAAGGATAAGGATAAGGGCACGCGACTCGGTGATACTCCTCCATAGATCCCTATCGGAATGGCGTTGACGCCTAATATACCGGTGTGTATACACGTATAGTAATGTGATTTATTTCTAGGTAACCTGGCACTACCTGATCAATACAAGGATCTCTTCATGGTCCAGTTAGACAAGGAGCCAAGAAGCTTTGACGATATTCTAAACCCACAAGGTATAAGTAAGTCAATAAAACCGTTTAGTTTTTTTTTATTTACTTTTAGTTTTTAAACATACCAAATCCTTCCTGGATGTCTAATATGTGGTCAATGCCAGTGCTAATCCGAAGGTTGCAGATTACACAAAACTTATTCCAGCCAAAGATTATAGAGAGTTCTATCCAGAGTCTGTCTAACAGCGATAACACAAAGGTTACAATTTTTTATGTTGTAAATCTGCTTGTGGGATTTACAGATTCCCTCACAAGTTTGAATTTTAAAAACCGAAATGTCTGTTTTTGTGATGTTAATTGTCTAGCTTTCATACTGTCTGCACGTTTGTTTTTATGTGAATTTCACAAATTATTCATTTTGATATTTTCCTGTGTTCATTTCCTTTGGTAAATCTGTGACATAAATTTTTCATTTTACCCTTCTTTTCTATTATAGGTGGGTACATAATTATATCCTAACATATTGAATATTAATTTTTCTTTATTTGTTTTTTCATTACCCATACTTAATATATTTTTAAAGACTCTTCCCATTTTCTTTGTTCTGATTTTATTCCAACACTTATATTGACATACATACATTTTTTCGTTTTTGTATAATTTAATTCCTAAATCACTAACATTGATCTTAAAACGAATTTTACTTCTTAACGAACATTCTAAATAGTGTGTCCAAAAAATGAAAAAAAAAGTCATAGAGCCGAAGCCGAATCCGATACCGAAGCTAATAGATTATGTAAACAACACATTTTTTGACCACAAACTCCAACAAAAATATACATTCAATAACACCCGTGGACAGATAGTCCATTCATTAACGGTAAAATATTGCAAAACCTTTAAATTTTAAAGAACCGCTTGGATTGACATGAAATTTGGCATACACACAGCTAACAAGTCAAAGAAAAAAAGTGATATTGTGCCGATATGTGCTTTTGCCCTGGGGGTGGTTTTCACCCCCTCTTGGGGGTTAAAAAATATTCGTCCAAACAAAGTCAGGAAATGGGTAAACTGGCTAATTTAAAGTAACTTTTGTTCTATAGAGTTTTTTCACTAAGTCAATACTTTTCGAGTTATTTGGCAGTGAATATGTTCATTTTTTCAACAAAATAACCACGCATTTAGACGGTTTTTCGCAAATAACTCAAATTGTAAGTATTTTGTCGAAAAAGCATTCTAAGCAAAAATGTAGCCTATAAAAAATTTAAAAAAATAGTGAATATATCACGTTTTTTTATTTAGTAGAAGCACAGTTATAGCTAATGAAATATAGGTTCATATTCGTCAAATTCCAAGTGGAATACTTTAACGTGAAATAACCAAAAATGAAGCACATTTCGGGGAAAACTCATTTAAACTTAATTAAAGTGTTTAAAAAAAGCTTAATTTTTGTTTTATAAAAAAAATTTCTAGCATCAAAATTAAACAAGTTACGGTCAAAATAAAGTTAGTCCCTTTTGGTTTTGGTAAAAAAATCGAGAAAATCACCCCCTAATTAGTATCTTAAATGAACTTAATCGTAACGACTTCACAAGTTTCTTGACTCGTGTATATATTGTTTAAATGATCTGTAAGTTTCATCGGTTCAAAGTCCTTACTATTGAAACGGCTGTAGTTAAAAGGGGTTGAACGAGTCACTGATCACGAATGTATGCAAATTTAGAAACATCAAATCTTGATCAATTTTTGTCTAACAGAAAAACAAAAAAATACATGATATTCAGAAAAGCAAATCTGACTTTTTTTATATTTCGAGACTTTTGGTATCTCTAACAATTTTTAAGTTATTTAGAAAAAGCATATTTTTCAAAATTTAAATTTTTAAAAATTTTACTTTGAAACCAAATTTTTTCAAAAATAAACACTTTGAATCGATGAAACTTACAGATCATATAAACACAATATAAGTAAAATAATTTATGGAGCGTCAACGATTAATTTCATTTAAGTTGCTAATTAGGGGGTGGTCTTCCCGATTTTTTTTTTGCAAAAACAAAAGGGACCAACTTTATTTTGAGCGTAACTTGCTTAAATTTAATGCTAGAAATTTTTCGTGAAAACAGAAATAAAGCTTTTTTTAAACACTTTAAAAAAGTTAAAATGGGTTTTCCCCAAAAATTGCTTAATTTTTTGGATATTTCACGTCGAAATATTCTATTTGAAATTTGGTGAATATTGAATCTATATTTCATTGGCTATAACTCTGGTTCTACGAGATCCAGAGACATAACGCGTACACCATTTTTTTTTACTTTTTTATAGGCTATATTTTTGCTTAGAACGGTTTTTCCGACAAAATACTTACTTTTTGAGTTATTTGCGAAAAACCGTCTAAAAATGTGGTTATTTTGTTGAAAAATGAACATATTCACTCGCAAATAACTCGAAAAGTGTTGACTTTTGAACTCGAAAAAGCTCTATAGAACAAAAGTTACTTAAAATTAGTCAGTTTACCCATTTCCGGAGTTGTTTTGGACATATATTTTTTCACCCCCAAGAGGGGGTGAAAGTCACCCCCAGGGCAAAAGCACACGTCGGCACAATATCACTTTTTTCTGTGACATGTAAGCTATGCGTATGCCAAATTTCATGTCAATCCAAGCGGTTCTTTAAAATTTAGAGCAAAAACCGTGAAAGAATGGACTAAGAGATTAATGATAGATTATATGTTGTAACCAACAGATATATCTATACATCCATCAAAAATATCGACGTAAGATGCTTCAACTCAGAAAATGTAGGTAGCGACCTTAGCCTACTACTATGTAAAATAGGAATCATCATGAAATACTTCAAACCCAAAAGAGCAGCACCAACACAAACAAAAATCAAAGTCGAAGGACTAAATACAGAAAAGATTGCTGAGAATAATATATTAGAAAACGATAACATCGAGGAAAACTGGCAAAAACTCAAAGATCAGATAATCAACGCAGCAACAGAATCACTTGGAGAGAGGAAAATAACGAAAACTAACATATTAAAAAAGAAAACCCCAGAGAGGAAGTGAAGATAAAATATGAAGAAAAGAAGAACGCCTTTTTACAGTACAGAACAAAGCAAACACAACAGGCATACAACTACTACAAACGAATCAGAAACGAAACGAATACTTGATTTAGGCAAATAAACACTGGCAATGTTTCTCAAAACAGATGGAACATGTCTTCGGAACACAAAAAGAAGTATGAAGAATGATCAGAGGACAAATAAAAGAGATAAACGAATTAATAAAAACGAAACACATTCAAAAGGAAACTTGGGCAGACTACTTTCGATCTCTATTTGCTAATGGCAACGATAATGAACCACCAATACCTGAAGTTGAAACACACTAATATAAGAAATAAATATCGAGGACGGAAAGGTAAAGGAAGCTGCAGGGAGGGAATTAAAAAAGAACTAGAGGAAAGAGAAATCCATCCTATGGTTAAACAGAGAAGAGTGGTGGTTAGGAGTCGGAATGTGTCGGAGAATGCTACAAACCTATGGTAGTAGTAGAGGTTGATTTTACCCCAATTTCTTTTCACTCTCTCTTACCAACACGTAATCAGCAGCGTACATTAAACAGCAGTGCGATATCCTTGGTATTAACCTTCGGCCACATTATTCTAGTTTTCAACTGTAATTCCCTTTTATTCTCTTCATCCAAACAAGCGAGGATAGTTAAGTGCCACATCTCTGATGCAATCCAACTCTCAAATACAATTAAGGGCATAGGCGCCTGCCAAATTTTTAATGTGTATTAAATTATTCAGTTTTTTTTTCAAATCCTGAGAAAACTAACAAATATTTTTGAAAAATTTAAAGGCAGAACTAAAGATTGCATTATTACCGAGGGCCGAAAGTCTCTTAGAATAACCAAAAAGTTTTTTTTGAATTAAAATTAAATGAGATATTTGAAATTAAAAGTCACACTAAATTTTCCCTTTTTTCACCCTGTAACTTATTAAAATAAACACCAAAAAAGTTTTCAGGGAATTTTTGCCCTCGATAATACCGTAATATTTCATTCTGCTTTTAATTTTTTCAAAAATACTAATTGGTTTTCTCGATTTAAAAAAAATGAATACATTTAAAACATAGTAATGAAACACAGACTTACTCAAAATCATTTAATTATAATTTGACGACCGGTTTCGATCTCTACATTATACAGGTCGGCGTTACAAGTAGTTAAATGCTACAATTAAAGAAAACCAGAATTAGAACATTATCTGGTTGCACAAATATTAATAGAAAGCCAAATTCGAAAAAATTTTTGAAATAAAGGTTTGCAACTGTTGACATTTCAGAATATTGATACATACAAATGCACACCTATGAGTTAAAATGCTCATAAGCATATATGAGCAAATAAGTGCATGCAGTTTGTGAATATTTGTTGAAATTTAAATTTTTTAACTATTAAAAAACAAATTAAAACATTAAGCAACCTTAAATATGCATCCCAACTCAAAATAATAATAAAAAATAGACAGTAATATTGTTCAAACCTACTCACATGCCGTTACAAGGGATGCGTTGCCACTTAGTTGTTATCATATTAATTCGTCCAACTTATGCCAATTGGTTTGCTGGGAGAGTTATACGGTAAACAGACATATTACGCAGGTCAAAACAAAGTAAAATTTTTTTTTAATTTTTTTTAAATTTGTTTTTTTTTTAAATTTTTTGATTTATTCAAAAAATTTTACTTTGTTTTGACCTGCGTAACATGTCTGTTTACCGTATAACTCTCCCAGCAAACCAATTGGCATAAGTTGGACGAATTAATATGATAACAACTAAGTGGCAACGCATCCCTTGTAACGGCATGTGAGTAGGTTTGAACAATATTACTATCTATTTATTATTATTATTTTGAGTTGGGATGCATATTTAAGGTTGCTTAATGTTTTAATTTGTTTTTTAATAGTTAAAAAATTTAAATTTCAACAAATATTCACAAACTGCATGCACCCATTTGCTCATATAAGCTTATGAGCATTTTAACTCATAGGTGTGCATTTGTATGTATCAATATTCTGAAATGTCAACAGTTGCAAACCTTTATTTCAAAAATTTTTTCGAATTTGGCTTTCTATTAATATTTGTGCAACCAGATAATGTTCTAATTCTGGTTTTCTTTAATTGTAGCATTTAACTACTTGTAACGCCAACCTGAAGATGATCTGTATAATGTAGAGATCGAAACCGGTCGTCAAAGTATAATTAAATGATTGTGAGTAAGTCTGTGTTTCATTACTATATTTAATATGGACTCACATATGCAACCCATTCAACATTTAAAACACATTAAAAATTTTGACAGGCGACATTTTGCGCCTATATTTTTAATTAGTCTCTTTTAAAATTTAATTTAATGCAACACTCTTCGTTATACGCTTTTCCAAGATCTATAAATACTTTACAAAAGTTTGGTTTTCTATTGTCAAAATTTCTTATTAGCTGCGTTCAATGAAACCTCTATATTATATTATTTTGTATTACGTATATTTGGTTTTTTTGTTTTAATTTTAAGTAATATTTTTGGTAATTATTTAATATTATTATTACTTATTTATTATATTATTTATTTATTGATTTTTTATTCATTTATTTGAATACCGGGGTATTATAATTTTTAACTGTTTGTGTAATAAATGACGCAGAAAATGCTGAAATGTTCTAGTCCTGTTCTAGGGCATCAAGATGTAAAACATGTAATACTACGAATTGGTCGAAATTCCCATGCCTGGAACGATCTTGGATTTGGTATCAGCAACGATGTAAGAAACACAGAAGGTAATTTATTGTCTTATCGTAAATTTGTTTACTTATTAGTGATACTCATTATCATCAATGACTTTATAACTCTTCGTGAGTCCTTGCCACGTTCACTACTGCCTTCCATGTTTGTCACCTGTCACTATGTCGCATTGTCTCACTCCCATTTTCTCCAGATCTTCTCTGACTGCATCTTTCCACCTTTTTCTAGCCGTCCTAAAGAACTTCTCCCATCTGGCCTTCATCAGAACACATTGTTTATAAGGCGATTGTCGTTACTGCGTATGACATGTCCTGCCTATCTGAGTCTATTTACCTTTACATATCTGACTAGGATTTTCCGAAGAGAGAATCTAACTCGTTATTGTATTTGAGCATTCATTCATTTGTCACGCTGTGTTCAATATCAAATATTCATCATTCATATCCGATACTAAACAGTAATTTTTATCATCCCGTAGATCACATGAAATAATTTGTTATTATATTCAAACATGTGCGGGCTATTTATTTTGTTTAATTTTTGCAAATCATAAACAATATTTTGGCAATGGACAATAATTGTGCTGACTAAATAAAAACCTTTGTTCTTCTGGTCGTGTGGGTTTTACCCAATTCATGTTGCCAACAAGAGAGAACATACATTTAGAATCATTCACTAGAGTCAAGTCAACCAGGCCATATGTGCCTTTAACTTAATTCCTTCGAGTCACCGCATACATTCAACATGTAGCATCATCAAAGTAGTTTCATTTTAATTTTCATACGAACCACATATCGGTACAGCAAAGTTCTCCCGGGGTTTAGGTACCCTAGTGTCATTCTATATCAATAAATTATCTAAGTGCATTTTGGTGTTTCAATAACAGAAGATAGATCTCCAGCGGAGCCCGAAGATTAGACACGTTGTCTTTGCAAGGGCCATGTATTATCATTCGAAGGAATTTACATTTCCACACCAGCAATTTATTTACTTCTATTTTTGTTAGCTTCCATGTTTCGCTTCCATACGCAAGTGCTGGTCGTATAATGGTCTTATATTTTTGGATTTTTCCACCTCATGAGAGAAGTTTTGACCTCATTAGATGTTGCATTGCAAAGAAAGATCTATTAGTAATACTTTTAGTACTTATTAGTAATTTGTTAGAAGTTTTGTAGTTTGTATATACACAGGGTGATTGATTAATGTGATAAAGCTCGGTAGATCCGCTATAGTAATAGATAGCAATAAAAGTTAATAACAAAAATTCTAGCCAAACTTGAGCTTCAAATTTCAAAATTAGTTAGAATATTACAGGGTGTTCGATAACATAGTGGCATACCAAACTTATGTTTTTTTAAATGGAACACACTGTATTTTATTTTATATTCTAAATGTCCCTAACTTCCCCGTCTCCATAAAATATAAAGATTTGTTATGCTATACAGGGTATTTACAAAATTATAACCAATTTTCTATGAAAATCGTAACAAATTCAACTCCCTGTATAAATCAAAATAAGCACAACAGCAATGGTTTATTGGTGCCATATTTTTTTGTTGATTATCAAAATTTTTAAGAATTGTTGATATTGTTAATTTTCTATATATCGAATACAGGGTGAGGCAAAACGCAAGTACATTATTTACTCAGAAATTTTAAACGGAATATCCTGTATTTTATGTCACTATCGAAAAGTACCATTATTGTACTTTGAATTTTGTATATTATTCCCTATGTCTAAATTCTTTAGTTTTCGAGCTATTTCCATTTTTCAGAGCAATTATTAATAAGGTGTCTAAATTTTTCGAAATTGTAAGTAAGCCATGACTGAATATTGAATAATTGTCTAATACGGACGGTTCACCATAGTTGTTTGTGTATTGTGTTATTAAACAGTTAAGGTGAATTTTACTGTTGATGAAATGGTAGATATGATCTGGAATTGGGGGAGTGCAATAAAAATGCGTTATTACCAGTAAGAATTTATCATGAACGGTTCCCTGAAAGACGACAACCTACAACAGCAAACTTGGAAAAGTTAAGGATTAGTTTTTAACCGCACTGGTTCAGTTATGTATAAAAACACGGAAGAACAAAAAGTACTGTGATAGAGGAAAACGAAACAACTGTGTTACTGGCAGTTACTAAAATTCAACATACAAGTATACGAAATATTTCCAAAGTAACGAACTAATTTACTACCCTTTGCAAAAAATTCTTGCAAACAACAGAATGCACCCTTACCGCATTCAATTCTACCAAGAATTAATTCAGGAAGATTCTGAAAAGAGAATAGTATTTTGTAAATGGTCCTTAGGTAAAATCAATTGACAGAGAGCTTTCTTTGATAATGTACTATTTGGAGATGAAGCTATGTTTCATAAAAACGGTTCAGTTAATAACTTATTTGTAATAACTTAGTTATAACTTTATTATTAGGTTAGACACCTAATTAATAATTTGCTCTTAAAAATGAAAATATCTCAAAAACTTATAAATTTGGACATAGGGAATATTATATAAGAATTAATATACGGTAATGTTACTTTTCGATAGTGTTATAAAATACAGGGTGTTCAATTTAAAATGTCAGAAAAAAATGTACTTGCGTTTTGACTCACCATGTATTCGATATAATAAAAATTCAATTAAATTAAATTCAATAAAAAAAGTAATATCAACCAAAAAAATATGGCACCAATAAACCATTGCTGTGGTGCTTATTTTTATTTATACAGGGAGCTGAACTTATTACGATTTTCATAGATAATTGGTTATAACTTTGTAAATACCCTGTATAACATAACAAACCTTTATATTTTTATGATGGGAAAGTTAAGAAGATTTCGAATATAAAATAAAATATAGGATATTCCATTTAACAAACCATTCCATTTCATTATAACTAAATTTGTAATGTAAAGTTCAAAGTTGGCTACAATTTTTTTATTAACTTTTATTGCTATTTACTACTATAGCCGACCTACTGAGCTTTATCGCACTAATCAATCACCATGTATACAGGATAAGTAATAATGAATTATACATACTTCTGCTTTATATGGGAGCCCGTACGGAAAATAAAAAATGGCAATTAAAAAGTGACCCACTCATTGTTTAATAATATAAAGATAGAGTTTTAAATTTTGACTGAAATTTCTATTCGCTATAACTTTTCTTTCTTCAGAGAAGATCGATGAGAATGAAATATTAGGAAGCTGTAACGTCGAGGTATACTGGAAAAAAGTCAAAAATAACGTAATTAATTTAGCTACAGAAGAAATTGGAGAGAAAAAAGTAAGGAACACTACAAACATCTCAAAAAAGAACAACTTCATGGTTTATTTAGGGAGTAATTGAAGACAAAATGTAAAGAAAAGAAGAAAGCCTTTTTACAATGCAGAACACAACAGGCGTAAAACAGAAATACTTTAGTCAAACAAATAAAAAGGGAACACTGGGAGAGCTCAAAATTGATGGAACACGACTACGACAGACTACAGAACACAAAGAGAAATATGGGGAATGACCAGAGGACAAAGAAAAAAGAGAGGAGACATCTAATAAAAATGTGACACATTTAGAAGAGGAATGGACAACACTAGAAGTGACGATAAACGAAGAAATAAACATTGATGATGGAAAGGTAAAGGAATCATTAACGAAATTATAAAATGAAAATCACCATGACAGAATACCGTACGAACTCCTAAAGAACACTTAAAAGTAAACCAAAAGAGAATAGAATAAACCAGGACACTACGAGAGTGAAGATCAAGCATCCTAATACCTCTCTTCAAAAAGTGGACAAGTCAGACACGGAGAACTACAGAGGAATTAATTTATTAAACATAAGATAAAATTATTAACTAAAGTGACAACAAATAGACTGAAATCATTCAATCATCAACTATTGAGTGTCCAACAACAACTGGAGTACCTACCCTTAAAAATTTGTCGGAGAATATTACCTACCTGTAAATTTTAAACATTTTTATCAAACAATTCTGGAAAAATCAACTGTGAGGCTATAATTTTATCAACTCCATAACATTGCTGTGTTGGAGGGGGAGGGGCGCACTCATCATAAGGAGTCATAAAATGTATACTCTCACGCTGACTTTTGCAGGATGGTTTGATAAAACTGCTTACAATATTATCCAACAAATTTGTAGTGATATCCAAGTGGCAGTTGATTTTTCAGAATTTTGTTTCAAAAGAAAAATACAGTTTAGTCTTTTTTAAATTAATTCATTAAAAATATACGAATGTATTTACATTCTAAAGAAAATTTAAAAACAGACAATAATTGTATGCAATTACATAAAATAACAAATAAAATAAACAGGACATAAAGAAATCCAGAAAATTTTAGAGATTTATACCAAATCATCGAAATGAAACCTCCTTTTTCTATTCAAGGTCTTTGTCGGACCATCAAATATCTAATCGTCCACCTGAGATTTAAGGGATCATTTCTAATAATGTTACAATGATCAGTAATTTGATCAATTAGTTCTGGTGTATTTATATTTTCCTCGAAAATAATTTCTGTCAATCAGCCACATTTGAAATACTTGATGAGGTGAAAATCAGGTGATTCAGGCGGCCATGCATGACGCATCGTTCGTCTTATCCACCTATATCCATTATCATTATTCTCAAACCATATAGCAAATCTTAATCGTAGTATTTAATCTCCTAAATATATTTTCAATACTCATGTTAATTTTTTAATGAGAAATGCCTAATTGTCTGCTTACTTTCCTGGTACTTATTTTTTATATGCTATGCTGGCAGTCCTATCATCAAATATTTTAACATAATAACATTTTTAGAACAATTTGTTTAAGATTAATTTGAATGTATGTTTGTATGTTAGTGACTGATTTATTTTTTAGACTTTGCAATAATACCCAGACAACGGAATTATAAAACTAGAGAAGAAAATGATATTGTTAGGTCAAATTAAACATAAATAATGTACCTATCAGAGAACACAAAATCAGCATGAAAAAAGTGTAGTTTCTAAATTATTTATACTAAATAAATATTGACGTACAACTCTTTTTGTTTATTTCACCTAGTTTCTGTTTCCTTTACATTTCCTCCTACTGATACATTTAAATTATGTAGAACTTATCTATTCATTTAAGCATTAGAAGATGTTATTTGCAGATTACACTACTAGCCTTTCCTGATTTCTATCCTCGTATTCAAGAAGTGTAGAATTGACCACACGGATGCTACTTAAAGGCAAGCGAACATTTGACCGAATCGGCCGACAACGGGAAGCACCATTAGAGTCCGGCATTAAATTCTGTAACGCATATTTTTCGGCAAAATCATCTAAGCTCAGTGGATTTACATATTTCATGGAAAATAAACGAAATAAAAAAGATAACAAGAAATGCAAATTTTCTACTTCCTGATTTATTTCCTGATTTAATATGGATAATAAAGACAAAGGCTATAGTGGGATAAAATGGTCAAAACTGCCCCTGCATAATCAGCTCCACTACTTGTTCTTTTGATAAAGGATATAACATTATAGTTTTATACAAATTTTTAGCTTCCCAGAAGCCATAGAACCTCTTGAATCGAGAATTGAAGATTTTTAGATTTTATTTATTTTTGGGTGCACTTTTGATTTAAAAAATCTGAAAGAAAAAAATTTTGAAAAATGTATTTGTTGAATGCAAAACAGTCTGAATTTTTGAGATTGTTAGATTGAAAATTGGGTCTAAGAAAATTTTTTAAACTTTTCAATAATTTTTATGTTATGTTAGTAATATTTGGTTGAGTTTTAAACAGCAATTTTTTATGTGTTTTTGTATTTTTTATCGTTCTTTTAAATGGCGGAGACAGAATTCTTAATTTCTGACCGAAAGGGAAGAAAGAATAAAAAAAACCGTTTTTTACCCATTTATTCGCACATAACCTCAAAACTCAGTTGCCAATTAAAAGTTTTTCAACATTTTTTCTTCCATATTATCAAATCCTATCGTAAAGGTCTCCATTTAACTGTTTTATAAAATCAAAATTAAAAAAAAACACGATGCTTTTCACTTTTCGCACTTTTTTGTACCTCAACGTCAGATAGTTAGATGAATGGTTTTTCATCTATTATCTGACAGGCTATGAATCTTAATTGTTAAATATAATTAATTTCAACTTAAAAATTTTCAAATCTGAAAAATATGCCTCCCAATATAAGCCTTCCTTATTTATTTATTTTGCTCAACAGGCCATGTAGCCCCTGGGCGTGAAATACACAATTATTACATTTTTTTATTATACATACAGTATAGAATATATTAAAATGTATTTAATAGACATACAGTCTATTAAAAACACATTATATAAATAAATATATGTATATAGCTATCATTTTACAATTCATAGCACATTCTTGTGTTACAATTTCTCTTGCGCTCTTCTTACCACTTCTCTCCATTCTCTTCTGTCTAGTACCTTGTCTGTCCAGTTATCTATTTTTAATTTACGTATATCTGCTTGGACGCTGTCAAACCATCTTTTACGAGGTCTTCATTTTCTTTTTTCCCGACTGGTTTCCTGCTCAAGATCAGCCTGGTCATTCTATGATTTTCCAATCTTTGCACATGTCCCATCCATCTGATTCTATGCGCTTTTATTATTGCGGTGATTTTTTGTTCCGTATACAGCTCTTCCAACTCTTTATTTGTCCTTCTTCTCCATAAGCCTACCTTAGGCGGTCCATTTATTTTATTCGCTGTTTATTGCATATTATATTCGCGACCAACCATTCGCTGAATGTCATCAGTGAATCTAGTTTGAGGTCTGCTTCTACTTCTATTATTTACTTTTGGTCTCTAATAATTCCCTTCGTCTAAGGGTCGCCTTCCATTCTTTCTATATGTCCTGCACAGTTTCATTTTAACATGGAAATGTTTAGGATTATATCGCTGAGCTTAATGTTGAGCATTCTTTGTTCCATAACTCTCAGAGTTACTTGGAGTTTGTGAAATATGTTGCTGTTGAAAGCCATGTTTCAGTTCTCTATGTATATATCTACCGGGGTCCTACAGGGAAGTATTCTCGGTCACTTTCTCTACGTAATCCTAACTGCTGACATACCTATTACAGGTAACGTTACAGTAGCGAGTTTTGCCGATGATTCTTCTTCTTAAAGTTCCGCTCCTATCGGAGATTGGAAATCATTCTGGCAATTATAATTTTGTTGGTTACGCGCCGGAACAGTTCAATTGAGCTGCATCCAAACCATTCACGGAGATTGCGTAGCCACGAGATTTTACGTCTTCCTACGCTTCTTCTGCCTTTGATTTTGACCTGCATTTTATTCCTTAATAGTTCGTATTTTTCACCTCTCATGATGTGCCCCAAGTACTCCAACTTCCTGATTTTTATGGAATTTAAAACTTCGCATTGTTTTCCTAGTTGTTCGAGCACTTGTGCGTTTGATTTACGATCTGTCCATGATATTTTCAGAATACGTCCATAACACCACATTTCGAATGCTTCCAGGTTTTTAATGTGGGATTGTTTTAGTGTCCGTGCCTCAACCCCATACAAAAGGGTGGAGAAAATATAACAACGAAGCATTCTTATCCGGAGCGTTATATTGATATTGCGATTACAGAAAAATTTCCTCATTCTGTTAAAAATGGATGGTGCAATTTCAATGCGGCATCTTATTTCTTTTGTCTGATCAGTATCGTCTGTGGTCCATGCTCCAAGGTATTTGTACGAAGATATTTGCTCAATTTCTGTATTATCCAGTACTAGTCTAACTCTGATGTTTTGTGCTTTTGTAAATACCATGAACTTGGTTTTCTTCAAATTTATTTTTAGTCCATAATCGTTGCAATCTATATTTAGTTGTTGAGCAAGGTGTTGCAATTCTTCTAGTGTTCCCGCTAAAAGTACGGTATCGTCAGCATATCTTATATTATTAAGTGGCTCACCGTTTATTATTAGGCCCCATTGACTTCGGCCAACGCTACATTTGCCGATGATACAGCCATTTTAACATAAAAAGACCCTGACATAGCATCTAAAAAGCTGCAACGTTACTTGCATATATTAGAGAACTAATTGATACAATTGAAAATTAAAGTAAATATCAAGAAATCAGCCTAAATCACATTCAGAAGAAAAAGAGGCACATGTCCACAAGTTAGTCTAAACAACGCCCCTATTCCCGATTTTGGCGTAGCCAACTTTGCACACTTTCCAATGCAAAATATTGTGCATGATAGCTGAAGACCGTTTGTATATGAGCAATGCAACCAGCCTCAATGACTTAGCAATACCAACCGTAAAATCTAAATTTGCAGTTACTCGAGCCTTATGGAGACCTACTGGGTTGTGAAGATTAGGTCCTAAAACCAAAAAAATTTAAGTAAAATTTTCCATTTAAGTGGGACCCATTTTTTAATTTAATTTTCCATTTCCAACAATCGTTTTTTCCGATTATAGCGCCATCTATCCATAATTCAAAAAAGTGTCTTGAATAAAAGTGTTACATATAAAATAAAGATAGAGATATAATACTGAATAAATAAAGTGAAAACTATGTATCTATTAAATTATAAAAAATATATTTTATAATATAAAATACAAAATTCAATTAATCTCTCTTTATCTTATCTCAACGATTTATTATGGGTTAGCAGAAGGTGATCTGGTTATTTTTGAGCATCCAAACAACCCATAGCTATTAACGTATGTACCGGGTGTCCCAATAAGAATGGCTCTCGGCCATATCTCAGGAACCGTTTATAGTAGAGCTTTGAAATAAAAAATTTTATAACAAAAGTTGCCTCAGGAAAAGCCTGGAAATTATTTTCATAATTGTGGGTCCACCGCTAGAGGGCGTAATTGAATATCAAAAATAAAAAAATCTAAATTTTACAAAATTTTCCTAATGAAGGGGCACTGGAAATCCGATTATTGTATTCTTCATCAAATTCTGCGTATATTTGATTTAACAAGTTTAACTCTACCTTTGCAAATAAGAGGTGGGGGTGAGTGGGAACCTTGTTATGAAAAAATGGCTATAAGTCCGGTTCTGCTAAACCAAATTTTGAAAACTGGATCTTGTTGAAGACAGATCTTTTTCTTCAATGTAAGCGTGATAATTTTGAACCATCCTAATAAGTAATAAGCCAGCTGGGAGGCGTTAATTAATTTTTTTCAGAAATCTAGTTTTCTTTGGAAAATATTAAATACAAGTATGCATTTTTAATCATACTTTATAAAATTAGATTAAATTCGCAATAGAATAGCGAAAACCGCATGTCGATACCTTTTTCTTATCTCAAGATATCTCGAGAAACGTGTAAATTTTATATATAACTGTTACTATCATCGGTAAACTAAGTTAATGAAAAGTAGTGTGCTGTGGAAAAAAACAAAATAATATTTTCCAGATGTCAACGTTTAAAAATATAATTAATTAAAACAACAATATAAAGAGAAACAATACTATTAAAATTAAATATAACACAGAACAAAAAGAACTACTTAGTGACGACCTAAATATTCAAATTGTTGCCCATCATACACTACTCTAGAATACATTATCCAGAGAATACTAAACGCCATTCAAAGCATATCGAGAGCAGAAATTGAGACTGCTGTTCAATCTACTCTTGAAAGAGTAAATGTTTGCAACGAAAATGATGGGCAAAAACTTGAACGTTTATGTCATCACTAAATAGTTGTTTTTATTTCTTTGTAATAGGGCCTTTCAACGCTTCTTATTTGTTTCGAGCCTCTGTCATATGCCGTATAATCCGTGTATAATATTAATATACGAGATATGAACAAGGCTCGAAACAAATGAGAAGCGTTGAAAAGACCTAATATATGTTGACAGCTGGAAAATGTTTCTTTGTTGTTTCCATAGCACACTACTTTTAATGAATTTCGTTTACCGGTGACAGTAACAGTTATGTTTTTAAATTTACACGTTTTGTAAGATATCTCGAGATAGAAAAAAGGTATTAACATGCGGTTTTCGCTATTATGTTGCTAATTTTGTCTAATTTTGTAATATGGTATTAAAAATGCATGTTTGTATTTAATATTTTCCAAGAAACACTAGATTTCTGAAAAAAATTAAATAACGCCTTCTAGCTGGCATATTACTCAGTAAATTGGTTCGAAATCATAACTTTTACATTGACGAAAAAGATCTGTCTTCAACAAGATCAAGTTTGCAAAATTTTATTAAGCAGAACCGGACTCACAGCCAGTTTTTCATAACAAGGTTCCCACTCACCCCCACCTCTTATTTCCAAAGTTAGACCTAAACTTGTCAAATCAAATATGCGTAGAATTTTATGAAAAATACGACGATTGGATTTCCAGTGCCCCTTCATTAGGAACATTTTGTAAAATTTAGATTTTTTAATTTTTGATATTCAATTACGCCCTCTAGCGGTGGTCCCACAATTATGAAAATAATTTCCAGGCTTTTCCTGAGGCAACTTTTGTTATAAAATTTTTTATTTCAAAGCTCTACTATAAACGGTTCCTGAGATATGGCCGAGAGCCATTCTTATTGGGACACCCGGTACATTGTAAATCCCAAATCATGATTTCCAAAGTTTATACATTTTAAATTATAATTCGGGAGTGCTCCTAATAGCATTTAACGTGTCTGGGTTTGTTTATTTCTACTGCATCTTGAATGTAAATTTGGTGTAAGTATTTTTTGGAAACTATTCAACTTCAGCTACAAATTCCACCCAATGCAGTCTTCGTGGAAGTATTTCCAGAAACGTGAGATTGTTTGTAACGTGAAAGTTTAAATTCATCTTTTTAGTTAGTCTTAATTCAAATGCTTCATATTTGTTGCCAAAACTTAAAATCAAAATTTCATGTTAGAGGTTATGAAGATTAGGGTTTAACAATGGAAATTTCTTAGGGACCGGTCAATTTAAGTGATAAATCTCATTAATCTCATTAGCATTGCAAAAAATGGCAACAATCACGCAATGTTTAGATATTTATTTACGAGATTTATAGAAACTGACTTTATGTGCGCCTAATTGCAAAAATTGGTTACAAAATTTGCACTCTTTGCCTATAAAACACATTTTTATTTTTCACGATTAGATTGATTTGATCAAAAAATTATATTGAATTTTTATTGTCAAATTGATACAAATTTTATTTAAAAAATTTATTTCGCGGGCGCAGCTGACATTCAAAATCACCGGACGCTTCAAGCGTAGTTTTTGAAAGGACAGTAGGGGAGCTTTCAAGTATTACCTAACGCAACTTGGGGGAGGGGGTCTTGTAAAACGTTACGGTGCGTTACAGGGGGGGAGGCGGTTCGAACAGCGCGCTACGTAACATTGTTTTTTAACTTATATAAAAAAAAGACTACGGAATCAAAAACTCCCACCTTTGCTACTTTCGTTTATATTTTACGGAGAACCCCTAGATTGTATTATACTGCCCCTTATGATCCGCTCATGTTCCGGCCCTTCTACAACTACATTTGGACAATATAGTATCTATTCAAGTGAAAAATCTTCAAATTTGTCACCAGATCAAGAACAGTAACACATGTTTGCAATAATTGAGCTTTTTGGAGAACAAAAGCTGAAAAGATACAGTTGCAGATGGGATTCAGACCAAAAAAATTCAGACTAAATAAAAACTGGATGAGAGCGGCGCAGGATAGACGTGGTTGGAAACGAGTTGTTCAGCATGTTCAGCAGTGGACATTTGAGGCTGGATGATGATTGTAAGTTTTTATTATTACCTCAAATGAGATTAAAATAATAACAAATTTCTTTTACCGAGTTTCCGGTACTTTTTGCGACCTAGTTTTCCATTTAGTTTCAAATGGTCACTTGTGTGTTACGTAACGTTTAGGTAGGGGGAGGGGGTACAGAAAAACGTTACGGTGCGTTACATGGGGGGAGGGGGGTCAAAAATCTTCAAAAATTGCGTTACGTAATACTTGAATGCTCCCTAGATCGTTTTACACAAAAAGTGCCAATAAACATTTTTACAAATTATTTCAGCATTTCGTGTTTGAAACATTTTTTGATTTGAAAGATTTGAAAGATTCTTGGTAAATCGATGTTTTCCTCCCCCCTTCTAGGGGGTCTTAGTGAAGCCCAAGAAAGTAGTGGAAAAACTTTTTGTACTCTTTGGGGTCCTAAAATTGACATTTTCTACCAAATTCAGCTTGTTCGTTTCTTTTTAGATATCAAACCTTTGACGACTGGACTATTATACATACTTTATTTTTGATTGTAGTAGATATAGACCAAGGCGCACCTGTAAAAATATTAGTACATTTGGATGTTGAGAGGTGACTCATATTTTTTTTGCAGAAATTGCTTGAAAGTAAATCATATAATAATAATTGAGTTATCCTCCCACTGAAAAAGGTTCGGAACATTGTTTAAATAATCAAAATGTCAAAAAATTAAGGAAAAATTCGATTTTTTTCTTCGTTTTTTTGATTATAACTTTAAAAGTGTTCATTTCCGAGAAAAGTTGCCCCAATATAATAGTTGCGCAAATAAATTTCCTATAAAATACAACTAGTTAAAAATTTTAAAAATTGTCATCCTTGTTGCAAAATAGCAATAATTGCAAAAAAAACATAAAAAAACAAGTATTCCCATTTTAATATTTTCAACCATTTATTCTAGACCTGGGACCTTCATATTTCATCCAGAAAAAGTTTATAATACAGTAAAATAATTTCATTAAGATGGGTTCAACACTTTTTGCCAAATAAATTGTGCAATCCAACTTTCGCGCAAAAAATGCATTTTTTCAAAATGTTGCAGGACTGAAAATAAAGCATAGAGCAAGTTGATTTTTTTTAAATATAGAAGAATACTGTACCTTTCATTTCATTGCAAAATTAAAATCGGTTAACTACCACCGCGTCAGGATTTTTTCAAGTAAATATTAATTTTTGGTGCTACGCGCAGGACAGCGGATACGTTTGCTCTGATTGGGCATTCTAATGACCTTTGGTAATGATTGATAAATTTTAATTTTTAGTACATTTCGATATAAATAAATAAATTTGTCTATTGCAAAATAAAAACACATACTCTGTCCTTTGAAATAATACTATTTTTAGCAAAAATTTTCTTTGTTAATATATTTTAACTTAGATAATAAAAGTTTGTTATTTTTAAACATATGCAATTGCTTAAACAATATTTCACAAACAATACTCAAATTAGTTTGATTTTTGTGGAATTAAAATATTAAAATACAACAAAATATAGAGTAAGAAAATAATATATTAGATAAAGTAGGAAGAAATTTTTGTGGAAATCAACTTGTGTGAATCGAACACCGCTGTCCTCTGCGTAGCACCAAAAATTAATGTTTATTTAAAAAAATTCCTGACACCGTGGTAGTTAACCGATTTTAATTTTGCGTATTGCAAACGAAAGGTACAGTATTCTTCTACATGTAAAAAAAATTCAACTTACTATCTGCTTCATTTTCAGTCCTGCAATATTTTGAAGAAATATTTTTTTTTGCGAAAGCTGCATTGGAAAATTTATTTTGCTGCAAAACAGATCTTACTGAAATTTACAGTATTATTTTATTATATCATACAGTTTTTTTGGGTAAAACATGAAGGTCCTACGTGTATCACGAATGGTCGAAAAACGTAAAATGCGAATACTTGTTTTTTATGGTATTCTCGCAATTATTGCTATTTTGAAACAAGGGTGAAATTTTTTTAAATTAGTAACAATTCTATATTGTAGGACATTTAATTACGCAACTTTTATGTAAACTTTTCTCGAAAGTGAATACTTTTAAAGTTATAATCAAAACACGAAGAAAAAAATCGAATTTTTCCTTCATTTTTTGACATTTTGATTATTTAAACAATGCTCCGGACCTTTTTGAGTGGGAGGATAAATCAATTAATATTATATGAGCTTTTTCCAAGAAATTTCTGTAAAAAAATATGAGTCACCTCTCAATGTCCATCTCAAAACAGATGCGTCCTGGACTAATACTAAAAAATGTTTGCAAATATCGATCATCAAATTTTAATACAATAAACTGATTTTTATAATCTAATCAATATTGACTACAATATCACATGTCAACCTTATAGATTACAGATAATTTAAATAATTGAATTGAAAAAACTCTTTAAACCAAAGAGATAAATAAATCATTCACTAGTGAACAAGCTGGTTAACGTTGTATGTACTTTTCGAAATGTTAATCAAATATATTGCAGTAGCAGTAATTTTAGTAAACTCTATATTTTCTGAACCAGTCGACGTAGATAAATATCTGCCTAAAGAATGGAGAGGTATGGTCAAAAATGTTAAGGTCCATTCGGATATTGGGATGACTATTGTGAGTATATCCACTTAGATGCATTAAAAATATCTTGGTTTCACTGTAGTAATATTGTTTAGTATAGACTAAACTAACTTTTTCCTTTGGTTCTCAGTCCGAATAATATCCGTAGGTAAAATGGTGAAACAGGTGAAAAAATCTAATATAAAAACACACCCAACAGTATTGATAGAACAAACTCTAAAAGAAGAAAGTAAAATCTGGATATATGTATCTATCTATCCAATTAGCCTTCGTCGGCCCATCTTTGGATATAGGCCTCCCCAATCCTTTTGAATTCTCCTCTGTCTGTCGCTACAGTCATCCATCTAGAGCCCATGTGCTTCTTGATATCATCTGCCGATCTTATTTGTGGCCTTTCTCTGCTTTGTTTATATTCCCACAGTCTCCAATTTATAAGAATTTTGTTCCATCGCTCTTCTTCTGTCTTATATTGTTTCCGGCAAATCTCTATTTTAATTTTGCAACCTCTTGTCTAACATCCCTAACTTTTGTGTTTTTTCTTTTATCCACTCGTTTCTCTTTTTATCCATTAGTCTTATGTGCAACATTTGTCTTGCCATTGCTCTTTGCGTTTTTATGATTTTGTCCATGTTTGCTTTTGTAAACGTCCTCTTTGAGAACTATAAGTATGGAACAATAAATGGGAACCGAATATAAAATCTGGATAAAAAACTAATTGACACAATCAATAAATGTGAAAAAGGGACCACGCCAGTGCATTCTACCATGCATGCTATTCAACATCATGCTCAAAAAATAACGCTGCAGTAGTCAATACTCATCATGCATCAGTAAATACTCGAGTGACAATAACTAATAAAAGTGTGCAAATACTAGCGTTTGCAGATGATGTTGATATAATCGCAAGGTCAAGAAGAGAGGTATTTAATCAAACGGAACGTGCTGCAAAACATAGTGGCCTTAAAATCAATCAGGCCAAAACAAAATATATCCATGTAAGTTATAACGATGAAATAAGGCGGTTACAAAATCTAACAATAGGAGAATACAACACATTAAATGGTAAAAAATATATATATACCTAAAATCCCTAGTTAAGTATAATAACAACATTGCAGAGGAAGTGAAGAGACGAATACTCATTGTCAATAAATGTTACCATAGCTTATTTTTGGGTACACACATAGTAAACAGTTGGGTCGTTTAATTTTGAGTAAACACAGTTGGGTAGTTTTCAATAAATGGGTTAGGTAATTTCGCAAGTAACTTTCGCATAACAAAATACCAAATATACAAAATTCTTAATAAAACCGATACTCACATATTGTTCAGAAACATTGACAATCTCTAAAAGTGAGAAAAGATTATACTAACCACCTTTGAAAGAAAAATTTTACGACAAAATTTTACGTTTCATTAAGAATTGTCCATACAGTAACTGGAGAAAACTTAGCACAAAACACGAAGATTTAACCTACAACACTTAAATTAAATATTCCTCCTTACCGAAATACAGAATGTTCTATTACAAATATTCTAAAATGATTTTAGTCCATTGTTTTTACACCTTCCAATATTTTTTGTTCAAACTTGACAACAGTTTACACATGTTAGGATACTCTAACTAGTGTTAAAAGATAGTTTTCCGCGGTTACCAGAGGCGTGCTCTAGGGATATATACTGCATTTTTGCCCCTTTTTCCCCTTCACAATCTACGCCACTGTCGTAATAATCATTTCAGCATGTTTTTTTTGATACCTTGTTACTATTTACATAAATATCCTTTTGTCTTATTGCGATAGAGTAAGTAGTTTTCAAGTTATTTGCGTTTAAAGATAAATGGATTCCATATATTATAAGGCTATGTCGTACAGTTGAGTCCGCGAGTCTTTACCCGTGCGTCATTAATACCTGACGAGATAAAACACATACTTTTTATCTAGCATCATTCTCCTCCTCGCATGAAACTAATGACAAACCAGCTGCCGCCTGTTATTAAGTAAAGACACATGTTATTTTTATGAACGATCTAGACTCAGTGCATTGAAAAGAGATAGGTACAAAGAAAGAGGATTGGGGATGTTTTCACATATTTTAAGTACAATTTCTGACGTTTTGGTTTGTTTACTTTTGTGGCTGTTATTTTGTCGAATTTTTGTATTTTGAAGTTTTTTATAGTATACAAACGGTTGTTTTCATAACTAACTTTATATTGGAGTTAGAAATTTTAGGAAGGGCTTGCAGCTCGATGACACTGAAAGGCGTTGACGTCTAATATATCGGTGTTTATAATATACATATATTTACTAATATATATACATTTATATACATAATCGTATCTATAGAAAGTGCGAAACAATCATCGGAGACGATCAGTTTGGATTCAAAGCCGGCATGGGAACGAGAGAAGCCCTCTTCAATTTACTAGTTCTCGCGAAAAAATGCTACGATCAACAGAAATATATATTTATATGCTTTATAGATTTCGAAAAAGCATTTGATAGAGTAAGATACGACCTACTACGAGAACGTTTGCAAGAAGTCGGTTTAGATGGAAAAGACATCAATTTATGTTTCCTAAATAGGTAGCCTGGTCTATTACTGTAGATGCTAATATTAATTGTTCAAAATATCGATTATGATTTTATTATTTGTATATAGTCCAGAAAGCCACTGCGCATCCGCTAGGAAAAATATTCTAATTCGGATTTTTTGCACAATCTTACTCAAAAAGGACTCCTTTTAACAAATTTGCATGTTGCCAGGACCAAAAGGTGGGGTCAAAAATTTTTTAAACGTTTTTTTTTTGTTTTTTTCCTAAAATTATTTTTTTTGCATGGAAAAAAGTTTTTTTAGGTTTTTTGGATCATTCCAAACAGAAAAGGTCTTTAGTGACTTTTCTCTAAAAATTATAGTTTTTGACATATAAGCGATTAAAAAATTGAAAAATTGCGAAATCGGCCATTTTTAACCTTCAAAAACTATGTGAAAAACTGAAATTTTGAATGTTGCTAAGGTAAGTAGATATTCTTTAAACATCGATTGATGAAATCCCGAAGAGTTTTTTGCAATACAATATTCAAAACTCCTTTTTTTTTTAATTGCTAATCAAGTGTGCTCGACACTATTTTTCATCGACAGTATGGTGCAAATGAAAGGAATAAATTCGTTATTTCGTAAACCGGCGATTTTAAGGAAAAATCCCGAAACAGGTCGATTTTTATTTTTAAGATATGATATTGTGGCCTATACGGTATACTAGTGACGTCATCCGTCTGGGCATGATGACGTAATCGATGATTTTTTTAAATGAGGATAGGGGTTGTGTGGTAGCTCATTTGAAAGGTTCTTCAATTCTCTATTCATTAATATAAACATTTACATAATTATTGATCCTTCTACTTCTTTTTTGTCAAATAATTTAGTTTAATAAAAATTTTTTGGACACCCTGTATAAATAATTATGTAAATGTTTATATTACTGAATAGAGAATTGAAGAACCTTTCAAATGAGCTAGCACACGACTCCTATTCTAATTTAAAAAAATCATCGATTACGTCATCATGTCCAGATGGATGACGTCACTAGTATACCATATATGCCACAATATCATAACTTAAAAATAAAAATCGACCTGTTTCGGGTTTTTCCTTAAAATCGCTGGTTTACGAAATAACAAATTTATTACTTTCATTTGCACCATACTGTCGGTGGAAAAAAGGGTCGCGCACGCTTGATTACCAATTAACAAAAAAAGGTGTTTTGAATATTGTATTGCAAAAAACTCAAGGGATTTCATCAATCGATGTTTAAAGAATATCCAACTACCTTGGCAACATTCAAATTTTCAGTTTTTCACATAGTTTTTGAGGGTTAAAAATGGCCGATTTCGCAATTTTTCAATTTTTAATCGCTTATATGTCAAAAACTATCATTTTTAGAGAAATGTCACTAAAGACCTTTCCTGTTTGGAATGATCCAAAAAACCTAAAAAAACTTTTTTTCATGCAAAAAAAATAATTTTACGAAAAAAACAAAAAAAAAACGTTTAAAAAATTTTTGACCACCTTTTGGTCCTGGCAACATGCAAATTTGTTAAAAGTAGTCCTTTTTGAGTAAGATTGTGCAAAAAATCCGAATTAGAATGTTTTTCCTAGCGGATGCGCAGTGGCTTTCTGGACTAATAAGTCTGTAGAAAAATATTGTATGAAATACAATAGGCGCCAATGTGCATTTGATTGATATTTATATTTTTACTATTAACCAGTAGGTCTTATATTAAACATTTTTTTAGTATGACTTTTTAAGAAGGTACAACTATCATTACGAAAACCATTGGATATCCACAGAAGATGGCTACAAACTTCTTTTGCATCGGATTCCTTATGGACAGAATCAAAGTGTTCCCGATACGAAACCTAGACCTGTTGTTCTTATTATGCATGGGCTTGGAGCAAGTTCCTTGAACTGGATCATCAAAGGACCAAACGATGCTTTGGGACTAGCGTTGGCTGATCAGGGATATGACGTGTGGTTGGGCAACACTAGGGGCAATCGTTATTCCAGAAATCACGAACGATTGAATCCAGATATTGATACTACTGAATTTTGGGATTTTAGGTAAGATACTTTTTGAACTTCACGTAGATTTTAGCAAGCTTACCATTTTTCAAGGGGTTTTAAATGCAGTATGTTTAATCATTATTATTTGTCAACGCTATATTAATAAAAAACTTTTCATTCCTTTTTTGTAAACGATGATCAAACTAGTAAAAATTACTAGACCGGGCAGTATCGTCGCCCCCGCTAGCGAAATTATTCCGATTCGATTTTTTTGCAAGAACTTACTCAAAAAGAGGTCCTTATAACATATCCACAGGGTGCCGGGCGGTGCCGTGGTCGAAAAATTGTTTAAACAATTTTTTTTAAACAAATTCACAAAAATAATTTTTTCATTTCGAACAAAAATTTTTTAGATAAATTGGCTTATTCTGAGCAAAAAAGTTTGTTTTCATTTTTTTCTAAAATTGATTGTTGTCGAGTTATATGCGATTAAAAATTTGAAAAATGCGAAAATGGCCATTTTCAAGGCTTAATAACTCGATTAAACATTATTATTATGAAATTCAAAAAGTGACCAAATCAAGTTTCTAACCCCTTCTTCAAGGTACTGAAGAGATCTTTGTCATTATTTTATTACAAAGCTGTTATTTTTAATTATTAACAATTAGCGCTATAGTCCAGGATGTATCCGTCGCCCCCGTTAGTGAAATTATTCCGATTCGATTTTTTTGCAGAAACTTACTCAAAACAAGGTCCTTATAACATATCCACAGGGTGCTGGGCAGCACCGTGGTCGAAAAATTGTTTAAACAATTTTTTTTAAACAAATTCCCAAAAATATATTTTTTATTGCGAAAGATTTTTTTTAGATAATTTGGGTTATTCTGAGAAAAAAAGGTCTCTTGTGATTATTCTCTAAAATTGATTGTTGTCGAGTTATATGGCCACTTTCGCATTTTTCAAATCATTAATCGCGTATAATTCGACAACAATCAATTTTAGAAAAAAATCACAAGAGATATTTTTTGCTCAGAATGTCCCAAATTATCTAAAAAAATTTGTTCGAGGTGAAAAAATTATTTTTGTGAATTTGTTTAAAAAAATTGTTTAAACAATTTTTTGACCACGTCACCGCCCGGCACCCTGTGGATATGTTATAAGAACCTCGTTTTGAGTAAGTTTCTGCAAAACAATGGAATCGGAATAATTTCACAATTAATTGTTAATAATTAAAAATAACAACTTTCTAATAAAATAATGACAAAAATCTCTTCAGGACCTTGAAGAAGGGATTTTAAACTTGATTTGGTGACTTTTTGAATTTCACAATAATAATGTTTAATCGAGTTATTAAGCCTTGAAAATGGCCATTTTCGCATTTTTCAAATTTTTAATCGCATATAACTCGACACAATCAATTTTAGAAAAAAATGACAAGAGACCTTTTTTGCTCAGAATAAGTCAATTTAACTAAAAAAATTTTGTTTAAAATGAAAAATTATTTTTGTGAATTTGTTTAAAAAAATTGTTTAAATAATTTTTAGACCACGGCACCCTGTGGATATGTTATAAGAATCTCTTTTTGTGTAAGTTTGTGCAAAAAAATCGAATCGGAATAATTTCGCTAGCGGAGGCGACGATACTGCCCGGTCTATACCTTAATGAAGACTGACAACGAAGTAAGGATAGAAGGAAGCCTAATAGCCCGATCAAAAAACAAAAAATTTTACGATAAATTAAAAAAAAAATAAAGGAAGAATGAAAATTTGCGGATAAGGAGTTAAAAGTATCGATTATTATTATAGTATATAAGAAAAAGTGTACATCTCCTCCATTTTACAAAAATTGGGAAATACCTCCTTCTCGTGGGTGAAAAAATATGCATTCAAAATAAGCCCTAAATTGGATAAAATGACTAATTCTAAGCAACTTTTACTCTATAAAGTTTTTTCACTAAGTTAATCCTTTTCGAGTTATTTGCGAGTGCATACCATAGTTCATTTTTCAACAAAACACTACGTTTTTATACGGTTTTTCGCAAATAACTCTAAAAGTAAGTATTTTATCGAAAAAAATATTCTTAGCCAAAATATAGATTATAAATAATTGAAAAAAATGGCGTATGTATGAAGTCTTTAGACCCAGTAGAAGCACAGTCGTACCTAATGAAAAGTAGGTTCTTACTCGTCAAATATCAAATCGAATATTTCAACGTGAAAAAACGGAGCACTTTTCGGGGAAAACTCATTACAACTTTTTTAAACTGTTTAAAAAAGCGTTATTTTTGTTTTTTAAAAAACGTCTAATATTAAAAGTAACTTAGTTGCACTCAAAATATTGTTGGTCCCTTTTGTTTTTTGGTAAAAAAGATTGCGAAAATCACCCCCTAATTGGCATCCCAAATAATATTAATCGTTACTGCTTCACAAGTTATTTTACTTATGTATTGTTTGATTGTATGATCATACGTACATATGACGTATGTACTGTGATCAGTGCCGGATTAACCATTAGGCAAAGTAGGCAGTTGTCTAGGGGCCTTTGCTCCAAAGGGGGCCTCGCAGGGCCCAAAACGAAAAAATAATAATTATAACTAAATAAAAACTACGTTAAAAAATTCAATTATCACATAGAAATATTTTGTTCACATAGAAAGCCTATGTTGTGAGAATAAGTCGCTAATGTAGAAACCGTTTGGTAGAAGTATTGTCGAAGCGAAGATCGGTGGAATATGCGCATTTTATCAATGAAATTCGATATTTTTAAGATATTCCAGAAGCCGCTACAGATAAAATGTTTTAAGGACCTATTAATCATTTATAATTACTCAACGGATATTAGTACAGTTAAAATAATTAAGACGATAACCGGACAACATTGATTTAATGAGTAAAATTTAGTTTTTTTTTACTTTAATGACAAAAAAAGTAAGCCCATTAGCAGAACCCAATTAAAAATTATTTTGCACATCATATTTGAAACATTATTTGGTTGAAAAATCTCATTTTTGTGGGCAAAAAAAATATATTAATTTGTTTGGACTAAATTACAGTTGTGCTTATCTTAAAAAGGATATGTTACTATCAACATTGCACAGTGTTGCCAAACTGAATTTTGTTATTTTGGGTGTAAATTTTTTCCACGGATCTCCGAGGGTACATTAACAGTACTACTGTTTCCCTCCCTACCCTCTCCACCACTGCCCATGCCTTTTGCTCTAGTTTCCCGCGGAATTTATCATTTAGCCCCTTATTTCTTCTTAGTTTGGTTTTGTTCGTTGGAAGGGAATGACTGTTGTCGTGTAGTTAGGTGCAGTAGTTGATCAAATAGTAAGTAACGTACACACTGTTGAGAATTTATAATCAAATGCTTAAATGAAACTCCACTAAGCGATCCCATTCGCCACACTAGTCCTAGTCCTTAAAAGAACAAGTACCACTAGATGGAGTGCTAGGGCTGACGCAACAAGAGCTGTCTAAAGGTTACAACGCATTCAAATCTGCTCTTCATACTCTTGCTGAAGACACTAATCAGAAAGTTGAAACAGTTCGAGAGGCTAAGTGTTTGTTAAAATAAATGTCAAAAAAAGAAACATTCATATTGAATGAGTTTTGGGCTAAAAATTCTAGAACGCATCAACGCTGTCAGTAAATCATTGCAGAGAGAAGAGATTGAACTTCAAACTGCAGTCCAGCTTCTAAATTCACTTTTAGAGTTCTTAAAATCCCAAAGAGATAATTTTTGCTTACTACGACCAAAAGGCCTGCGATCTACCGAGAGTAGCTAAACGACAGCCAGCAAGAAAACTACATTTTGATGATGCTAATTCCAATGAAGTTTATCTACAGGACGGAGAAAATTTAAAGGTTGAGACGTATCTACCAATTGGACGGCGTTATGCATAACTCGACCAAGCGCCAAAACATAGTTTTGAGATAAATGGCTTCGAAGTTTTTCGTTTCTTAAAAATGCATTTATTAACATATTTGCACAAAATTTTAACAGAAGAATGATCACCTATAACTCTTTTTGGTTGCAAAGTTTCAATATAATCGCTGCTACCATATTCTAGAAAAAAAAAATAAAATGTCGCTTGGTCTACTTATGCTTTAAATATATTTTAGGAAGTTTAGCTGTTATACATTACTAGACCAACTACCATTTATGTCATTTGGTCTATTAATGCAAATCAAAATATTGCGATATGCCTCTTGTAATCACTAAATAAATAAACTAGTATTTTTTTAATTTTTATTTAAACGTGTATTGCTAAATCATAATCAATTCAATTATCATTAAATATATTTTTTGCATTTTATTGCTCTAAATTTATTTTACCATTCAATAGCGTTAAATCCAATGCAATTAAAATTATATCAATAAAAAATTTCCAATAGAAAGTTTTTAAACTCGCGGTAAAATCTTTTTTTACATCTATACCTTTTTTTATTGCCAAGACTGTGTTGTCATGTAAAATGATATTTATTTATCTATTACCTTGCAGTAGGGACCATTGACAATTCATAAATTTAATTTTGTTGAATTGTTAAAAATCTGTTGTTATTCGAAGCTTTAGTGTACTAAACAGCGGTACATAGATACCTTTTTTTATTGCTCAGCCAGTGTTAGACATTGTAAAATGAGATTTATTTTTTCGCTGTGTCTAGGTACACGCTAACGTGTACGCAAATAAAAAAGTTAGGTACACGCAAATTTAACTTCATCAAGCCAGTGACGTCATTATTTAGCGTGCGCAGTGACTGTATATTTTGGTATGTAGGTACACGCTATTTTGATATGTTTAGTTTATTTGTTTGATAGAAAAATAGTTGTTATTAAGGGAAGGGGGAGGAAAGCAGAACTATTCAGATGTTTCAAACTTAATTATAATAAATCACTGTGTATAGTATAAAAGTATATATTATTCAGGTTAGCAAAATAAATATTTAGTTAATATCATGACATGTACAAAATACTGTTAAAATAATTTTTATACGTAAGTTAATGATACCAGTTTATAAACCAATGCTGTTGTGTTTATTTCTATTTATACAAGGAGTTGAACTTGTTACGATTTTCATAGAAAATTGGTTATAACTTTGTAAATACCCTGTATAACGTAATAAACCTTTATATTTTTGTGATGGGGACGTTAAGAAGATTTCAAACATAAAATAAAATAAAGCGTGTTCCATTTAAAAAAAAACATAAGTTTGGTCTGACACTATGTTATCGAACGCCCTGTAACATTCTAACTAATTTTGTAAGATAAAGCTCAATATATAGGAAATAGAAGAACCTCAAATATATTGCTCGACAAAAACGGAAATATTATAATGGAGACAGAACGAAAACTAGGACGATGGAAAGAGTACATCGATGAACTATTTCATGACCAGAGAGAAGCTAGTACATCCGTAGATAGCCAAAAAGGAGATGTAGGCCCAGAGATAACCAAATCAGAGGTTAGTCAGGCAATAAACTATGAAAACCAATAAATCTGCTGGTCCAGATGAATTACCAAGCGAGCTGATAAAGTTGGTCAACGAGAAAAACCTGGACATAATAGTAGAACTGTTCAACGCTATCTATACTACGGGAATCATCCCTAGAGAAATGTTGACATCAGCATTTGTGTGTTTGCCAAAAAAAGTGAATGCCAAAGAATGCAGTAACTACCGAACCATAAGCTTAATGTCACATACCTTGAAAATTCTGCTGAAAATTATCTACGCCAGAATACACTTAAACTGGAGCTGGATATTAGTGACACTCAATATGGGTTCCGCAATGGAATGGGCACCAGAGAGGTATTATTCTACTTCAACGTGCTGACAAAGAGATGTTTGGATGTTAACCGTTCTCTTTACGTCTGTTTTATAGACTACAATAAAGCGTTTGATAAAGTAAAACATGACCGACTCATGGAAATTCTAAAAACAAAAACCTAGATGAAAGAGATTTAAGACTAATAACACATCTCTATTACAATCAGCGAGCAATAGTAAGAATTGAAACAGAAACATCTGAAGAAATGGAAATAAAGAGAGGAGTCAGGCAAGGCTGCATACTATCACCTCTATTATTTAACGCTTATTCTGAAGAGGTAATGCGAGAAACTCTGGAAGATGAAACAGTCGGCATAAGAGTAAATGGAGTCTTAGTTAACAACATCAGATATGCAGATGATACAGTAATAATAGCCGATAATTTACAAGACCTGCAAATACTCATGAGTAAAATAGTAAGGTGTAGTAGGGAGTACGGACTCTCTCTCTCTCAATATCAAAAAGACGAAGTTTATGAAAATTAGTAAAAACAACCATAATACTAACGAAATCTTGATAGTAGAGGGCCAGCAGATCGAAAGAGTAAAAAAGTACACTTACCTAGGGACACTTATAACCGAAAATAATGACTACACTGCAGAAATCAAAGTCAGAATCGAGAAAGCACGTTCTAATTTTATGAAAATGAAAAAGGTCCTATGTAGCAAAGATTTAACATTAGCTCTTAAAGTACGCCTAACAAAATGTTACCTATATAGTGTACTATACTATGGACTGGAATCATGGACGTTAAATGTAGAGACAATGAGACGACTTAACGCCTTTGAAATGTGGACGTATAGAAGAATTATGAGGGTTTCCTGGGTAGATAGAGTTACGAACAATGAAGTACTGAGAAGAATAGGTAAAGAGAAGGAAGTTGAACTTACAATTAAAGAAAGAAAACTACAGTACCTCGGACATGTGATGCGGGGCGAAAAGTATGGCATCCGGCGACTCATAATGCAGGGAAAGATAGATGGCAGAAGAAGCATCGGCAGAATTTCATGGCTGAAGAACCTGAGAGAATGGTTTGGATGCAGCTCAAAACAACTATTTAGAGCTACTGCCTCAAAAATTAAAATAGCTATGATGATTGCCAACCTCCGTAGCGGAGATGGCACCTGAAGAAGAAGAAAGCTCAAAGTTTGCTACAATTTTTATTACTAACTTTTATTGCTATCTAATACTATAGCGGATCTCCTGAGCTTTATCACACTAATCAATCGCCCTGTATATTTTATCTTAATACTTCTGCACCCTTAATCACAAATTTTTGTCTCTTATTTTTTTCCATAATGGTTTAAAATTTTGTTAAAATCATTAAAAGAACTAAATTTGTCCTCACGCCATAATTAATTTAAAAACAAACACTAAACAAATAAAAATAAGAAATCTCTTTACTAATCAATATTAAAATGTAAACACAACGCGATTAGACAAATTCTAACCCTCACTCTGACACTCGCGGTGTTCTCAAGTTAGCGTGTATGCAAAAAAACCAGTAAAAGTGCACGCTAAATAAAGTCACTGACTTATATAATGACGTTTCGCGTGTACCAAACTTTTTTATTTGCGTACACGTTAGCGTGTACCTAGACACAGCGTTATTTTTTAATAACTTGCAGTCCGAACCATTTGACAATCGATACGAATTGAATTTTGTAGAATTGTCAGTATTTTGTTTTTATACAAAGCGTAAGGGTATTTGAAGCAGTCTGAAGTAAATCGTGTTTTTTATTCTTAGAATTATTTGATGCCTTATATAGGTATAGAGATTTTATATAGATTATTTGTATTTTTGAATTTAATTATAAGTAAAAACAACATTTTCACTTTAAAACAATTCGATCATTTTTTGACCGAAACTTCAAAATTAATGTGTACATTGAGGGGTACAAAAATGTTATTCTGTCCAAGCACTTACATAGTTAAGCATAACCAGACCAAAGTCGGCGCTTAGTCTACTATTGCGAAACTAAGAATGGCCGTTATGGATATAGTCTTGTTATGCAAAACTAAAACCCCTTAATAGACAGAATGTCGCTTGGTTTAATTTTGTTTTTCTTAGTAACCGTTAACGTAACAATAACAGGGATTTTTTCCAAGATAGTTTTAGCTATGTGTCACCAGAATCCGCTGTTATCTCGATTTTAAAGAAATGGCGCTTGGTCGAGTTATGCATAACGCCGTCCAATTTTGGATAAGCTAATTACTAAGCTGAGTCGTCGGTTGACAGCGTACGAGTCAGTGAACTAAGTGTTTTGATGTTTTGTGTATTTTTCCAAAACTGAGCGATACTCAAATAAAGAAGTGTACTGCAAATCTTCATGAAAACTATCCTAATGATGCTCATCCTGAAATTGAAGATGAACTAGTGCAGTTCAAATATTTTATTGTCCAGCTTCAAGACTTGTAGGGAAAACAATAGATTCCTGCTTCACTCATGAGAACAAACTCGAATGGACGTTTCCAAATGTGTCAGTTGCTTTTAAGACTTATCTTACGCTAATGATTACTAGACTTAGGCAAATATGCAGATAAAAAAGTATGAAATATGCGCATAAATATGCAGTATTTTATGCAAAAATATGCAGTATTTTATGCAAAATATGCATATTTATCTAGAGAATATGCATGTAATAAAAAATATTTACAATATTTTCTTTATTTACAAAAATACTTATAATATTATAAATACATAATATATACACTTATTTTAACATATAAATATTATTTTGAATTGTGGTAACAATAGATTATCAAATGATCTTCAAAATTTTCTAATAAAAACTTATGGCTTCTATCTGAATACATATATTTCTAAATAGAAAACTTCTTTCGACATCAACTGATATGTAACTGGGGCATTTTTCAAATTTACTATAATAGATGGTTCTAAATTAAGTGGTTCGGAAAATGTCCCATCTAGTACTTGAACCACTTCAGAAAAAACCTGGTAACAACTATTTTTTTCCCATGGTTACTTTAAATTTTTGAAAAATTTCCTTTCCAATAGTACCGTTAACGCTTTGACACAGTGACTTAAATCCTTTTATTAAAACTGTACTCTCTAACTGATTTTGGAAAGGTTTCATCGCTAAGTACACCAATCAATAAGTGCACAAAGTATCTTCCTGACGAGTCAGTGGTCTCGTCCACACATATGTAAAAGTAATTATTACCTATTTCGGCTTTTATGTTGTGGATAACTGAGAAGTATAACAAATTGACATTATTTCTCTTTAGAGTTCTATCACTGGGAATGTTTTGTTTCCTTATTTTTTTTAAGAACTAAAGTTTTCGTTAGATAAAATTTTGAAAGCGGTATATTAGAAGATACTAATGTACGACACAAGTCTTCGTTAAAAGTTTCTTGGTCGGTTTGTTTTTGGAACTTAACTGAAAGCACTTGGACACTGAAGGTTGATATTTTTCACCGGATGTGGTGTTTACTTTTTTAGCTAAATGTTTCACGGTTCTGACATGCTGATCTATTTGAAATTTTTTTTTCAGATGAAATCTAAAAAGGGATATAAATATTCTATAGTTTAACCCATTTTTAAAATCTAAGATTGTAGAAATAAACTAAAAATGAACCGTTTCGCATAACAATTAAATTTAAATTAAATCAAATAAAAATCGGTGTACTAATCTTGAAAATGTCAAGAAATGACTGTGCAAGAAAGAAGAACCCCCAAATATTTACAAGAGGCTATTGGTCTTTTCTGTTTATATTTAAAGAAAAAATACTGTGAGCATAAATTAAAAGCACTTAATTAATTAAGTCCAATATATGATATGTTTTTGTTTTTAGCAAGATTAAAGCAAACTATGCTATTGTTAGAAAAAAAAATGTTAGCGACCTTTCAGTAGACTATTGAATGATTTGAATTTTAAATAGGTATCCTATTTTTTATCGCAAGGAGTTTAAAAAATGCTTGAAAAAGAGAAAATACATCGATTTATTGCGAACTAGCCTTGTGTCGGTACTTTTCTTCAACATAATCTACAATTTTAAAATCTTTGTTTGCACCATCGTGTAAATTTTTAAAATAAAATAAAAAATAATACGTATGTGCTCACGGTTTTGCCACAACATGAGCAATAAACTTTATTCATATCCATAGATAGCTGGCTCTTTGTAAGGTTTTATCCAAGTTGAAACATTGCTTATTTTCGGCATTTTAAAAGCACAATAATTATTCACAATTAGAAATACACGTTGTTTACGCCTCCAATTTTACAACAAAAGTGAAACCAAATGAAATTGACCGTCAAAATAAAAATTTTTATCTAGAGACATAAACTGGCAAACACAAACCCTTAATTCCAGGACAAAACTATAAGCCGCTGTCTTTTATTAGTTACTATACTATATTAGTTACTACATATCAAGTGATTATAAAACAAAATTAAATATTGGCATTTTCATGCTATCTGTAAGTTTGAATATAAAAATATATAGTTAATACACCAAATTTTCAAATTATATGCACTTTATGCTTACTTTTATAAAAATATGCAAAATTTGACATTTTTGCATTTTTTATGCATTATATGCAAAATATGCAATTTGCATATTTGCCTAAGTCTAATGATTACAAATGCAACAGGCGAACGGTCATTTTCAAAAATGAAAATTATTAAAAACTGTCACCGTTACATCTTATATCTATGGAATACCGCTCGGAGATGAAGAAGTTTTCCGTGGTTTTGGAGGGAGAAGGCGGAGGTTTCTTAAGGGGCCTCATAGCTTGGGTTGCCTAGGGGCCACATGATTCTTAATCCGGCACTCACTGTGATACTTATATATTGTTTGATCATATTGTATGATCTATAAGTTTCATTGGTTCAAAGTGCTTATTATTGAAAAAATTTGGTTTTAAAGTACCTAAATTTTTTTAATTAAAAAAAAATTCCTTCTTTTTTCAAAATAACTTTAGTAATACCAAAAATCTCAAAGAGAAATAAAACGTACGTTTTGCTTTTCTGAATATTTTGGTTTTTTTTGTTTTCCTTTTACACCAAAATTTGTTATGCTATGGCTGTCCAAAATTTGGTTACACTCGTGATTAGTAACTCGTTTAAGCCATTTTAACTAGAACCTTTTCCAAAAAAAGCACTTTGAACCGATAAATCTTCCAGATCATATAAATAGATAAACCCCCGCGAAGGGGGTATTTTCCATTTTTGTAAAATGGAGGGGGTGTAGAATTGTAAACTTTTTCTTATATAATAATAGACAATTTCAACTACCCACTCCCAAATTTTCATCCTTCCTTTATTTTTGTTTTGGGTCAGATTGTTCTTTGATCGGGCTATAACAGGAAAATTTAAAGGTAAATCAAAAAACAGTAAAATCGTGTATAAAAGGTATATTTAAATTCCCTCAAAAGGGCAACATCAAAATCACATAACTAGTTTTCGACTGGTTTACCAGTCATCATCAGTGCTTACGTGCAATGTACATGCTGACCACCAAGATATTGTTTAACAAAAATATGTGGGTCAAAGCCCAGTAAAAGTAGTACTTGCCGTCATATTTTCAACATTTGAACCAGTCACATCCACAGCTCAGATGTTACCTGGGACAGATTAGCTAAATATTTTAAACAACCTAGCTTAATGTAGCATTTCAAACCAATGTTTCCTTGACGAACCACTTTTACTGGGCTTAGACCCACATATTTTTGTTAAACAATATCTTGGTGGTTAGCATGTACATTGCACGTAAGCACTGATGATGACTGGTAAACCAGTCGAAAACTAGTTATGTGATTTTGATGTGGCCCTTTTGAGGGATTTTAAATATACCTTTTATACAGGATTTTACTGTTTAATGTATTTGGTATACAGCCAGCTATATGGTATACAGCCAACTACAGGAAAACTTTTTCTTGTGGATTGTTTTTAAAGGTAAATCGTCCCTTAGCTAACAATACCGCATAAGTCATTTTTACCAACTTTACAGGAGACGAAAAAAACTTCTTTTTGAAACACCTCCTAAGTTATAAAAAAATACCGTTAGTAAACACCGCTTAAGTTATTTTACTATCATTTTTTTCTATATTAATACGCGTAAATGAATCAACATTACTTTATTATATAGCTTACCTCTTAATCTTCTATAAAAACTTCTTGTGTGTGTGTGTGTGTGGTTGAAAAAAATGACTGCGGATTACTGGATCCATTCGCCTAACCGATGTTTATATTTTGAGCTCATGAATTGCTGCACTTTATAATTTCTTTTTCATTTTTTTTTATTGTAGTTAACAAAAGTGTTTGGTTTTATATATTATATTTTTTCTTATGTATATATTTTTTCTTAATCAATTGGCGCCAAAAGTATCCACAATTGAACCTTGCGGATGGAAAACTTCTACCTATTGATATAATTAAATTTTTTTTTTATTTCTATTTTTTTATCTTTTTTTTTCAATTTTTTTTTTTTATTTTTTTTTATTTTTTTTATTTTTTTATTAATTTTTTTTTATTTTTTTTTCTTTTTTTTCTATTTTTTTTATTATTTTTTTTTCCAAATATAAACATATAATTTACAATTTTAAACCTATATTACAAATGTGTTTATACAGTGTTTTATATACTTTTATATCTTTAGATATAAGTATATAAAAACTTCTTGGATACTAGACTTTTCAGCAGTAAAACTCACGTACAAACATAATAATCACAGAGCGACTTGTGCGGTGTTGACCATGATACAGGTGTTGACGACTTGCACGGTGTCACTACTTTTTGAATTACGACATCTGATTGACTGAAATCTAAATCATGTGACAAATGGTTAGATGCGCAATGAGCAGATCTATCCAATGGTATTAAAATCTGAAAACCGTTATAAGAATTAAAGCAGGGAGATCGGATGTCCACAGTACTGTTCAATTTCTTCAAGGAAGCAATGTTGAGAGAGAGTGGAATACGAACGAAAGGTATAATTTATAACAACAGAAGAAAGGCCCTGGCCTTTTTCTGATGATGTAGTGTTAATGAGCAAAAAGCATTAGTAATGAGCAAAAAGCAAAGCAGGTATGGGTAAATGGGGCAGAGACACAACTGAAGACTACCACAAACAACGAGAGTAAAGAGTATTGCTTCAAAAATATGTCGGTGTTTGAGTATTTAGGAGTAACCCGAACAAGTAAAGGGGAAGAAAGCCAAGAAATTGAGAAACGAATTTCGATAGGAAAGAAGACTGTCGGAGCCATAAACAAACTACTAAGAGCAAAAACCATCTCCAGAGAGGCAAAATTGAGACTACACCGAACAGTGATCCAACTCACAGTCCTGTACCGAAGCGAAACATAAGTTATGAACAAGAATTTAAAAAAAAATGCCGAAAATCTGGGAGTAGAGTGTTTTAAGGAAGATATTCGGTGAAGTAAAAGACGATGAAGACGTTTGGAGGAAACGAACAAATAGAAAGATCAGAGAGTAGATCAGATCAGAAATTAGCCATATCGTCAGAATTCTTCTTCCTTCCTGTATTTAGGCTTTAAGGCCTGTTTCTTCTTCAATATTAGCCGCCTAAATTGTCTGTTATCGCACCATCTTTTTCTTGGTCTGCCAGTACTTCTTCGTCCATTTGGTGACTTATCTTTTTCTATTCGTACTATCCTATCCTCTGCCATTCCACTAATGTGTTTGTTCTACTCCTGTTTCTATTTTGTCACCCATCCATTTATGTCTTCCACATCGCATGATCTTCTTATGTTTTCGCTTCTCTCCTTATCCAACAGACGTTTCCCTGATATTCGTGGGAGTATTTTCATCTCTGTTGTTTCTAGTAGTCGTCTCGTTTTAGATGTGTCAGGTCTTGTCTCCACCGTGTATGTAAATATAGGTCTAATTGCTGCTTTATATATTCTTTCTTTTGTGTCTTATCTTAGATGTTTGTTCTTCCAGATTGAGTCATTTAGAGATCCCGCCGCTTTACTTGCTTTTAAGCTTTGTTGTCGTACTTCCTCTTCAACATCTCCGTAACTGGATATTCCCAGATATATGAACCTTGTTTTCTGCTTTATTATTTTCCCATCAATTTCGATTTAACATCGTAGTGGGTATTTAGATGTTGTCATACCTTTGGTTTTTCTGCTGATATTATTTCTTGGCTGTTGTATTGAAGATGCGTGTTAATCTTTGGAGATCGTCTTCTTTCTCAGCGATTAGTGTGGCGTCGTCTGCATAACATAATATTTAGATTTCTTTGTTTCCCATTCTGTAACCATGACCGATCATGTAACCATGAGCGATAATCTAGTCTAGAACGGTTAAATCAAGCGATTTAGCCGGTCAGTGTAAATCACCAAAACGAGAAATTAAGTCACCCAGAAATGCTTCGTTCAGAATATGGTTGTGGCTGGAGTAGTGAGCGTCGTGACACCGTCCTCTTGGAACCATATTGTTTTTCAGTCCCATTTCATCCAATGGCAGCTAATTTGGAAAGCTCAACGTAGGTGGCGCTTGTGAAGTTGGAGGTCACGTCAACTTACGTCAACTATTCAAATCAATGTTTTAATTTGAGTCGAATGAATAGATTATCGCTATACTAACATGATAAAATATATCTACCACAACGCAACGGCTAGCGTAAGACTATCTGATCAACAAACAAATAAATTCTGTATACAGCGAGGAGTACGGCAAGGAGACACCATCTCACCAAAGCTGTTCACAACCCTTTTGGAACACAGTTTTAAGAAGGCAGATCTGAACGAATATGGTATCAACATAAATGGAGAGAAGCTCAGTCATTTGAGATTCGCAGATGACATCGTCCTTATAGCCGATCGTATGGATGATGCAATAATAATGTTGAACAAGTTATATCACGCTTCCTTAGAGGTCGGACTAAAGATTAACATCAACAAGACGCAAATAATGACTAATCTGGTGCTAAATCGTAATATTGTTCTTGATGGAATGAATATTGAGCAGACTGCATCTTATAAGTACTTGGGACATGAAATTCGATTGGGAAGAGATAACCAGACGTGCGAGCTCCCACGTCGCATAGGATTAGCCTGGGCAGAGTTTGGTAAACTGAGCTATGTATTTAAATCGGACTTACCCATATGCCTGAAAAGGAAAATCTTTGACCAGTGTGTATTGCCTGTACTCACTTATGGAGCGGAAACATTAACACTCACAAAAAAGGTAGTGAACAAGATTCGCATAACTCAAAGGGCTATGGAGCGCCAGATGTTGGGTGTCTCCCTGAGGGACCGAATCCCAAACGAAGAAATACGTCGTAGAACAAAAACAGCGGACGCCGTCGAAAGAATCGCGTCGCTCAAGTGGAATTGGGCAGGACACGTCGCCAGATTGTCAGACAACCGATGGACAAAACGTATTGTCGAGTGGAGGCCACGAGAAGAAGCACTACGGAGCAGAGGACGACCACCAACCAGATGGGCTGACGATCTGAAACGTATTGTCGGCAACTGGATGCAAGCCGCACAAAACAGAGAAAGATGGAAAGAGCTGAGGGAGACCTATGTCCAGCAGTGGACGCGTACGGTTTGATGATGATGATGATGAACCATGTTACGTACTGCTTCTATTATTTCGTCCATTATTATATTAAAGAGCAGTGGGCTTAACGAGTCACCTTGTCTGACTCCGCTTTGTACCTGTATAAACCATGTTGTGTTTGTTTTCCATTTATCTTTGACTGTATTCGATTATAAAAGTAGATGTTTTCGATGGTTTGTATAATATTGATTGGTATGTTTCTTCTATACAGTAAATGTAAGACGTCTTCGCCTTGGATGTGATCGAAAGCCTTTGGCAGCTCTATAAAACATAGATATGCTGGTTTATTGTACTCAATGGCCTTTTCTGTGATTTGTCGGCAGTGCAAATACGGCATCTACGCAGGATCTTCCGGATCTTGTTGATCCTTGTTGTTCATCTGATAAAGTTGTTAGTTTATTGATTGTGTTGGTTAGGACTTTTGTGGTTAGCTTAAGTGCGGTGTTCAGTAGATTTATACCTCTATTATTATTGGGGTCTTCTTTGTCTCATTTCTTGAACATTTGTATCATTATGCTGTTTCTCCATGCGTCTGGAACCTTTTTTATTGTTTTTGTATAAGTTTTGTCATCTTTCGGGTTATACTTTCTCCTCCATATTTTAGAAGCTCGTTGGTTATTCCGTCTAGGTAAGGAATAACCAACGTTCTAGGACGTTGGAAATAACAACTTCGTTTTATTTCGTGTCTTAATTCATGTAGGTTAGAATCGTCAGAATAAAGAGACTTAAATGGTTAGGACATCTTGCGAGTATAGCTGATGGAAGGTGGGAAAGGACTTCATGCTGAGAGGGGTAGGAAAGAAGGGCGGTAGAAAAAAAATAGCTAGAAGCGGGGGGAGGGGGTGTTTTATACTACAGCTTTCTTGCTATTACGGTACATGTTAACTACCAGGTAATCAACATAAACAATTAGACTATTTGGAGAGATGGTATGTATGTAACTAACAGTATGTGATTTAGTTTTCATCAGAATGCCACATAAATATAAATACTAAGGGCATTAAATCCAAATAGCCAGGGAAATCAAACTGCCGAATAACAAAGAAGGATAATCTTAGCATGGGCCGCATATGGAGCTCTATCAGACATCTTCAAGAGCAACATGCCAAATTATTTGAAAAAGAAGACGTTCGATCAATGTGTGCTTCCAGTCATGACTTACGGCGCCGAAACATTATCTTTAACCAAGGCCACGGCAACCAAACTTAGAGTGACCCGAAGAAAAATGGAACGGTCACTACTTGGACTGACTCTCAGAGACAGGGTTAGTAACAAGAAAATCAGAAGAAGGACAAGCGTCACAAATGTTATAGAGCGAAGTGGCTGAAGTGGAATTGGGCGGGCCATGTAGCCAAAATGAAGGACGGGAGGTGGACTCAAAAAATTACAATGTGACACCACGAGCAGACAGAAGAAGTAGAGGTAGGCCACATACACGATGGACAGACTACGTCAAAAGAATTGCTGGGAATTGGTTGCAGGAAGCCCAAGGCCAACAAAACTGGAAGAAATTAGGGGAGGCCTATGTTCAACTTTGGATGCAGAAGACTGGATTATGATGATGAAGGATGCCATGCCCGTATGAGACCTGACATGTGTGGGCATTTGCTGGGTATTTTGTATGGAGTATGAAGAGTTTTGTTTTAGGAGATTGTCCGCGATGTATAATATTTGGCTGTCTTGTGTCTATAGTCTATAACAAGTGTTCTAAATGATGATGTTTTTCACTTTTTGCCTGATTTTAACAAGCGATTTTCTGATCGGACAAAATAAATTTTTGTTTTAGTTTTGAGCTTACTGGGAGATATGACGTAGCAGCCAAAATCGACTATATACTTAAACAAACGGGCCAACAAAAACTTTTTTATATAGGACACTCTCAGGGTACGAGTCAGTTTTTCGCATTAACATCTTTAAGACCAGAATATAACGACAAAGTAGCGTTGATGACAGCTTTAGCGCCCATAGCTTACTTGGAACATTTGAGTTCACCTATTTTGAGACTCGCGGCTGACAATATGGCTTTATTGCAGGTAAGACTACGCATAGAGTATATATTATCATGAACGATTCCTTAAGAAGCAGAAGAAGCATAGTATGTGTTAAAATGTAGCAGGTGTGCAACAACTCCCTATTTTCCCAAGTCATATCTCACCTTTTCACTAAGTTCTTCTCGTGTCTTGGCCATAATATGTTCACAAAATAAAATGTCCATATTTTCTCAGCATTTTCAACCATTTTCCGTTGTTTTTAATTTCTTTATATAACTGATTACACCATTTTTGATTTTACATTTGCTGACATTTGAAATAGTAAAATTCTTGTGCTGGTATTTTTTCTCTATTCGTTTTAGCCTGATTCTTGCATCTGCTGTTAAAGGGTTGGGATCAGATTCAATATCTGCTCCAGGGTGTGTCGTAACTGTACTGATGGAGTTCCTAAATCTTGCGTTAGTAAAAATGATCATGGCTGTGGATCAGAGTCATGGTCTTAGTCGGGTCTAACTCCAACCTAAAAATTCGAAATATTTAACGTATAATTACGACTCTACTCTACGTCAAAAAACTCCTGTAAAAAGAGTGACGCACTACAATTACCTTGGTACAATAATAAATGAAAAATTGACCAACAACCAAGAGATAGGAGGAGCTGGATCCACCTTCAATCGGATGGGGGCTTTCTTCAAGGGCCAGAACCTCTTTCTTCGCATAAAAGTAAAAATGCTGCGAAGCTACGTATCGTCCGTATTTTTTTATGATGTTGAATCGTGGACCTTGAACGAACGAAGATATGTGCAGAGCATTGGAGGTGTGGCTATATCAGAGAATACTTAAAATTCCTTAGATTCACCGAGTCACAAATGAGAAAGTCCTCAGATGAATGAAGAAGAACCAAAAGGTGCTGACCACTATCTAATCTCGAATGTTACAATACTTCAGACATATTGTGCGAACTGAATCCAGATGTCAACTCCTACAAACCGTTCTGCAAGGAAAAATATTTGGAAAGCGAGGTCCAGGAAGAAGAAATTCTGGTTAAAGAACCTCAAAACCGGGTTCAACACAACATTTTTGCAGCTTTCCCCGCTGCTGCAGATAAGGTAAAGGTTGCCACGATGATCGCCACTATTCGACACGGATAAGCACATCAAGAAGAAGAATAATTACGACTAAGTTTTCAGAATAACCTATCCATTTGATCCAAACTCTTTTCGCTAGAAACTTACCATTACACTAGATTTTAAGTATATTAAAATATTTAGTATCAGAAACTGTAGTCGAAGCTGTCAAGAAGTGGCTCTAAACACCAACAAAAAAGAAACCTTTATTACAGAGGAAATAGAGGAACTAATGTTAAAAAGGAGAAAATGCTAGATAATTGAAATACTTTATTTACAAAGTTGAAGGATGCAAGAGAAAAAGTAGCCCAATCTAAATAGAAATTTGCGGGGCACAACAGCCGACACGGAGACGGTAGGTGGAACAAGGAAATGCTACACTGGAGACCATACGAATACAAAAGAAATAGAGGAAGACCATAGATGAGATGGGTTGATGACTTGAAGAGGCAAGCCGGTCCCAAATGGATGAACTTAGCCCAGGACACACAAATAAAGACAAGCAGGGAAGACCTTCGTCCTAAAATGGATAATATGGACTACATAGATAGAAAATAATTATTAAACTGATATTATTATCCCATATTTTTGTTTATATATTACTTTTGCTTGTTTCAGACACTTGTTAATATTTTTAATATTCATGAATTTAGTCAAAGTCCACTTACAAACACCTTAGTAGGTTTGGTATGTGCTAAAGAATCTCCTCTTAAAGATATATGTTCCACGTATACATTTTTAACATCCGGATTTGATCATCAAGAATTTGACGAGGTAAGTTATTTGATAACTCTTTTTTTAGTTTATTTTTGAAACACTTTTACCAAGTATTAAGAAGATTTTTTTAGTAAAATCAAGTTTTGGAATATCAGATATAAATAGAAAATATAGATCCATCAAAACATATTTAGTTAAAGCAGTTTTCTATCCTTGTGGGATCGGTACTAACCCACTCACTTGAGGGACCGCAGACATTCGGATTCGGGTTCATTAAGCGTCTTTTTATAATGACAATGAAATCGACTTTACTAAGTAACAAGACATTTACTCAACACACATACTACACATTACACTATAATCTGATCGCGACTACTGTCGCAGTCAGGCTGCATCAAAAAAAGTAATTTTACAATGTTGTTCTAAAGCTATTGCCTTGTGGCATTTTTATTGATATTCTTGAGTTGGGGTTGCTTTCATGTAATCAAATGAACTATCTTTCAATAAAGTCGTCCCACCAACGCACTCATAAATATTGGCAATATCATTTTAAAGTCTTCTAATTTAAAATGTATAATATACAATGACCACGTAAAGGTTGGAATAAATTCATTTTCTCGAAAACGGACAATTTTGGAAAAAAATCCTGAAACAGGTCAATTTTTATTTTTAAATTACGACTTTTTGACATATATATTATACTAGTCACGTCGTCCATCTAGGCGTGATGACGTCATCGTTGATTTTTTAAAATGAAAATAGGGATCGTGTGATAGCTCATTTGAAAGGTAATTCAATTCTCTATTTAGTAATGTAAACATTTACACAATTATTTATACAGGGCGTCCAAAAAAAAATTTTTTGTGTTAAATTTATTGACATAAAAAGAAGAATGTGTGTAATTTATTTAATTCAAAATTCATTTTACTGCTATCAGAAAACAGGAAAAAATGTTTATTTGGCAGATACTTAAGTATTGTTTTTTGCTTAAATTCAATATTAAAGCAGCCCCAAACATTTAATTTAAGCGAAAAACCATGATTATTTTTCAAATAAACATATTCTTCTGTTTTCTGAGAGCAGTAAAATGTATTTTGAATTAAATAAATTACATACATTCTCGTTTTTATGTCAATAAATTTAATCCAAAAAATATTTTTTGGACTCCCTGTATAAATAATTATGTTAATGTTTATATTACTGAATAGAGAATTGAATTACCTTTCAAATGAGCTATCACACGACCCCTAATCTCATTTAAAAAAATCATCGATGACGTCATCACGCGCAGATGGGTGACGTCACTAGTATGATATATATGCCAAAAAATCGTAATTTAAAAATAAAAATTGACCTGCTTTGGGATTTTTTTTCAAAATCGTCCATTCTCAAAAAAATGAATTTATTCCAACCTTTACGTGCTCATTGTATGTCTGAATTGCCGATATAAATGAGTCAGATTAAATAAATTATTTATCGTGTATTCTGCATCCTGGTTTTCACATACCTCTTCTTCGCATAACACTGTTTCAATTGTACTTTTTTCGTTTTCTTTTGTTAATCTTATTTCTTCTTCTTCTTGGCTCAACTCTTCTTTTGAAGCAACTTCTCTTTTTACTAAGCAACAACATTTTTGTTTAATTTAGTAGTATTTTGTGTTTTGACAACGACACCCGATTTGGGCGTCGAAACGTTAATAAAATTATTTTTTTTAATTTAATAGTAACTTATTTCCTATCTAAATAGTTAGTTTTACATTAAACAAAGAAGGTTAGATTTTTAGCCACTTGCACATGAGTTACACATAACGCATTACCTAATTTTTTAATCTTAAATTTAAATAATGGTACAAACTTTAAATATGTCAGTGGTATAAACAATGTTTCTACCATAAGCATAATATGTATAGGTAGTCGACGGTTTTTGCTCCGAATTTTAAAAACCCCTAGAATTGGCATGAAATTTGGCATACACACAGCTAACATGTCAAAGAAAAAAAGTGCTATTGTGCCGATGTGCGCTTTTTGTCCTGGGTATGAGTTTCACCCCTTCTCGGAGATAAAAAATATACGTTCACAATAAGTCCTGAGGTGGATAAACTGACTAACCCTAAATAATTTTTGTTCTATAAAGTATTTTCACTAAGTCAATAGTTATTTAATTATTTGTGAGTGAATATGTTCATTTTTTAACAAAAAAAAAACAAGTTTTTAGACGGTTTTTCTCAAATAGCTCAAAAAGTATTTTATCATCTAAATATGTTTTTTTTTAGTATGTATGAAGTCTGTAGGGTAGGCCCCGTAGAAGCAGAGTTGTATAATGAAAAGTAGGTTTTTATTCGTCAAATTCCAAATCGAATATTTTAACGTGAAATAACCAAAAAATTAAACACTTTTCGGGGAAAACCATCACATTATTTTAGTGTTTAAAAAAAGCTTGACCTTTGTGTTAAAAAAAAAATCGTAAAAAAAAATCGTCAAAAGTAAGCAAAAATACAGAAAACGTAGAAAAAGCATCGCGACAGTCTACAGCACCGTCTACTGTACCATTTTTTTAACTATCAAAAATTAATATTTTTTGCCACATACAATTGTAACGTTACAAACGTCACATCTTTGATATTTTATTTTTAATGATTATTTTATCTTATTTCCTTTAATATTTCATTAGTAATAATTTTCTTGTATTTGTTTTAGCTGTTTTCTTCGTTAAAAACTCGTTGGCGCTCTCTTTTATTATCCTCTATTTCCTATCTCTATTTTCATCTGAAATATAAATCATCATACGGAACGTACTTCATACATTCTTACTCTGTAGATATCTGTCTTTCAATACGGAACATGGTTGCCCAACTACTCATACTTTAAGCTGTCATGTCAATAAGGGTGACAATTAGTAATGGGGAGGGGGAATTAATCTATTTAAAGAGATGAGCCCATAAGGTCCATCTATTTCATCAGACCATATTCTCTTGGGTTTTTGGGATAAAGATTATCCTCCCTCCGGGAGCTTCAAGAATCCTCTATCGCCGGGGATACAACCACGAGGACCATGTCATCTGGACTGCAACCACATCACCAAGACTGCAACGACCAACATCCGTAGGCCTGGTGAAATACAGCATTCAGAACCACAGCGCCAGTTGCAGAAACAGCAGTACCATTCAACATCAAGAAGTTACCATCGAACCAGATACCAAAAGCCATAAGTAGAATCCAGAAATTTTTAGTTTTTGGCAAGAATTTGAATATATTGGTTAATGCATTTAATAAGTCACATTTTTATTATTAGTCTGGGCTGATTATCGGAGAATAGGCCATTTTTGGGAAAAGTTATTTACCAGCAATTTTATTGCTGGAATTGAATTATAAGATCCTATATATTAATAATATAGGTATGCAAAGTCCTCAGATAGTGTGCTACTTTTTAATAAACAAAATGGCGCACGAAAATCGTGTTTTTTTTTCAATTATTGCTCTATAACTCCGAAGATTTTAACTTTACAACAAAAATACTTAAATAAAAATTCACCGTGATTAAATTCTGCATAGAGACGCGTTTTTTTCGATCTGCTCCGACGAAAATTTTCCAAGGAAAATGCAGGTTTTCCCAACAAAATCTTTAATTTTCAAATAAAGTTTTAGATAAGTAATTATCTACCAATAATCAAATAATTTCGTGACTTAAAAGCCTTTTTGGTTTAGATTATAGTTACAGAAGCTGATGAAAATTAAGGGAATATTTTAGCAACAATTCAATTGTTAATTAATAATTTACGGTCGCAATAATAACCAAAATAATTATGGTACACTGATCAAGCTTTGAAATATTATAAAGATGAGACGCCTCTTTAATATTTTGTCGACAAAATATGAATTTTTTATTTTTTTGCATAATCTTTAAATGTTTAAAAAAAATAGTTATAAACAAATTAACGTTTCTCAGAAAGTTTTTATTGTATTATAATTTTAAAAAATAGCTAAAATGCGCATTTTAAATATCTTTAAAATGAATGCGCTAAAACTTTTTGCAACCATTTGTAAAAAAGTTATGAAACAGCAAAGTAAACATATGATTACTACTGTGTTTATTTTTTTCGTAGAATTCTTTCAAAGCGTAGAAGTGAGTCTAAAGTACAAGCTAATTATTTACAAAAAAATATCGATTATCAGTTTAATAGTTATATTTTAATTAAAGATTATAAATATATTTTTTTGTAATTTACACGCGCGAAAGTAGAGTAACACAGTACTGTAGCTAAAATTTTCACTCCAAGCGACGAGCGGCCGCGTGATGTACACTTTTAATAAATAATGCATGCTGAGTGTCAGTCGCTTCGAGTGAACATTTTAGCTCCGACTCTGTATCAGGCCTACGTTTGCGCTAAAAATTAAAAAAAAGTATTTTTAATCTTTGATTAAAATATAACCATTGCACTAATTTTTGACATTCTTTGTGAGTAATGAGGTTGTACCATAGACTCACTTTTAAGCTTTGAAACAAATAAAACAAATTATAAACAACGGAGATTTGGTATATTTATTTTGCTGTTTCATAACTTGTTTGCAAATGATTGGAAAATTTTTTTAAAGCATTTATTGTCAACACCTGTGAAATACGCATTTTAAGTATTTTTTTAAATTAGAATATAATAAACAATTTCTGAGAAATGTTAATTTGTTTATAACAATTTTTTTAAACATTTAAAGATTATACAAAAAAATGAAAAATTTATATTTTGTCGACAAAATATTAAATAGGCATCACACCTTTATAATCTTTAAAAGTTTGATCAATGTCTCATGATTGTTTTGGTTGTTATTGCGACTGTAAATTGTTAATTAACAATTGAATTGTTGCTAAAATATTCGTTTCGTTTTCACCGGCTTCTGAATTTATAATATATAACAAGAAAGCTTTTATTTCACTAAGCTATATAATTATTGATAAATAATTACTGGCCCAAAAAATTTATTTGAAAATTCGAGATTTTGTTGGGAAAACCCACAATCTCCGAGGAAAATTATCGTCGGAGCAAATCGGGAAAACATGTCTCTATGCAGAATTAAATTGGGGTGAATTTTTATTTGAGTGTTTTTGGTGTAAAGTTAAAATCTTCGGAGTTATAGAGCAAAAATTGAAAAAAATACAATTTGTCAGCGCCATTTTGTTTATAAAAAAATTAGCACAATATATGCGGACTTTGCATACCTATATTAATAATATATAGGATCTTATAATTCGATTCCAGCAATAAAATTGCTGGTAAATAACCTTTCTTTGTACTTTACTAATTAGACCAGCGTATTATAACTATTTTTTTTCAAAATTTAAAGATTATGCAAAAAAAAAGAAAAATTTATATTTTGTCGATAAAATATTAAATAAGCATCTCATCTTTATAATCTTTATAAGTTTGATCAATGTATCATGATTATTTTGGTTATTATTGTGATCGTAATTTGTTAATTATCAATTGAATTGTTGCTAAATTATTCGTTTAATTTTCAACGGCTTCTGGAATTACAATCTATACCAAGAAAGCTTTGATGTCACTAAGTTATTTAATTATTGATTAATAATTACTTACCTAAAACTTTATTTGAAAATTAGAGTTTTGTTAGGAAAACCCGCATTTTCCGAGGAAAATTTTCGTCGGAGCAAATCGTGAAAAACATATCTCTATGCAGAATTTAATTGCGGTGAATTTTTATTAAGGTGTTTTGGTTGTAAAGTTAAAATCTTCGGAGTTATAGAGCAGTAATTGAAAAAAATACGATTTGTCTGCGCCATTTTGTTTATAAAAAAAGTAGCATACTATCTGCGGACTTTGCATACCTATATTATTAATATATAGGATCTTATAATTCGATTCCAGCAATAAAATTGCTGGTAAATAACTTTTCCATGAATTTTGCTAATTAGCCCAGAGTATATATCTTTATGAACAATAAACATGATTGGTTAAAATATTGTTTTGTTCATTATCTAAAATTAGGACAAGACGAACACACACCCTGAGAGCCTGAGCTAAGCTAGGGTGAACGATAACTATCCTAATTGGTTGAAATATTATTTTCGAATGGTATTTCAATTAGCTAGGGTAGTCTATTGTCGGTATTTCGTTTCACAATATAGAAAATAATCACCATTATTTCTTCCTGTCATCCTGTATTAAACAAACCAAATAAATCTATAGACTAAGAAATATGTTAAATTATATAAATCACTTATCTAATCTCTTTAAATTTATTACATCCTATTAAATATTAAAGATAGCTCTTTTATTTGATTTGAAGTATTACATAATTTAAGTAGCACTTAAAATAAAAATTTAAATATAAAGAAAACGTCAAACATAATCTTAAGAACAACCTTATTGAGCATTGCTTTTGAAGAACATAAAAATTAATTTTAATATTGCAAGACAAAGTTTAAATCATCTTCATTGTACCTTATGCTTCTGTTTGGTGGAAGTCCTAGTTGAACTTCTACTAGTTGATTTCTTCTAGTGGAATTCAGAAATCTAATTTTCTTTGAAAAATATTAAATACAAGTATAAAATTTTTAATCCTGTATTATAAAGTTAGACCAAATTAGCAAAATGATACCGAAAACCGCATGTCGATACTTTTGTTCTATCTTAAAATATCTTAAGAAATATATAAATTTTAAACATAGCTGTTACCGTCAGCGGTAAACGAGGTTGAGGAAAAGTAGTGTGTTATGGAAAAAACAAATAAACATTTTCCAGCTGTAAACGTATATAATTAATTAAAGCAACAATAAGACAAACAACACTATAAAATATAACAAAGAAATAAAAGCAACTACTTTCTTAGTTTTAGTGACTACCTAAATGTTCAAATTGTTGCCCATCATTTTCGGTGCAAGCATTTACTCTTTCAAGAGTAGATTAAATAGCAACAGATTTAACTGTTTTAGACTTTTATTTATGGGGACGGATTAAAGACTTTGTTTTGCCGCTAGGCCCACTACTCGAGAAAACATGATCTAGAATCTAGATAATACGAAACGCCATTCAAAGCATTGCGAAAGTAGAAATTGAGATAGCTGTTCAATGTACTCTTGAAAGAGTTAATGCTTACATCGAAAATTATGGGTAACAATTTGAACATTTAGGTCGTCACTAAGTAAGTATGTAGTTGCTTTTATTTCTTTGTTATAATATTTTATAGTGCTGTTTGTCTTATTGTTGTTTTAATTAATTATATACGTTTACATCTGGAAAATGTTTCTTTGTTTTTTCCATAGCACGCTACCTTTCGTTTACCGGTGACATTAACAGTTGTTTAAAAGTTACACATTTCTTAAGATATCTCGAGATATAAAAAAGGTATCGACATGCGATTTTCGGTATTATGTTACTAATTTAGTCTAGTTTTGTAATATAGGTTTTAAAATGCCTACTTATATGTAATATTCTCCAAAGAAAACTAGATTTCCGAAAATAATTAAATAACGCATATTAGCTGGCATAATATTTAATAGACTATTTCGAAAATAAGACTCTTACATTGACCAAAAAGAGCTGTTTTCAACAAGACCAAGTATGCAAAATTCGATTTAGCAGAACCGGACTTACAGCCATTTTTTCATAAGAAGGTTCCCACTTACCCCCACCTCTTATTTGTAAAGGTAGACTTAAACTTTTGAAATCAAATATGCGCAGAATTTTATGAAAAATACGATGATTGGATATCCAGTGCCCTTTCATTAGGTAAATTTTGTAAAATTTTGATTTTTTAATTTTTGATATTCAATTGCGCCCTCTATCGGTGGACCTACAATTATTAAAATAATTTCCAGGCTTTTCTCGAGGCAACTTTTGTTATAATTTTTTTTCTCAAAGCTGTACTATAAACGGTTCCTGAGATATGGCCGAGAGCCATTCTTATTGGGACACCTGGTACATTTAAATTTATGTTTAAGATGCTACAGTAACGCGTCATCAAAACGGAGAACACATTCCGAGATTGCGGCTTTAATTTTGAATATTTTGTCGAGCTATTTGGCACATACCTTCGTAATATAGTAAAGAATGGCGGTACAGAGCCGAATTTGAGAAATATGTTAGTATGTGGAAATTACCTACTCTATAATTAAATACAATATTAAAAATACGAGCTTGTACCGCCATTAAGAAGAACAAAAAAATACTACACTTTTTTCAAATAAACTTTTGTATCCCATACCTAGATTTTGTGTCACATTGGAACTACTAAGATATTTTATTTCTACCAAGAAATCGAACATATTATAACTAATACCTAATTAGGCAACATAGAGAAATAGTAACTGTCATTTTGACATACCTGCGTCAGATTTCTTGCACGTGTAATTACACGATTCTTATCTGTTCTGTTATCTGTATCGATATCTGTTCAATGCAGTAGTGTATTAATTTAAGAATTCGTTAGTGTTGATTCATAGGGAAGTAGTGTTTATTTATAATTAATTTATTATATTTTAGTGTAATAAAACTAAGTTGTTAGACTATTTAAAAAAAAGATTATTAATAATTATTGTGAGGTTTGTAGGTTAGTATATCTTACGTAAAATGTTTCGAATTATAATGCGAGTACATAAAGTTTGAGGAGGATTTTTGATTCTAGAAATATCATCAGTAGTTTAAAATTTCAATTTTTCTTACGCTTTTATTAAAATTTTCACCTATTTTGGATTATTTCTATAAATATTTATTTACTAATAATAAAATTGTTGTCTATTACTTCCATTTACCGCTGCTATGAGTAAATTGTCACAATTATTGATCTTGGATAATGTCAAATATTCCCATTGTTGCCAAAGTTTCGCAGAACTTTCAAAAAAGGCTATGGTATGATACTATCTCCCGAAATTATATTGATGACGGGCTACTGTTGCCTCTTAAAAATTGCACATTATTAGATTGAGGACGTTGAGGCTGGAATAAATTCATTCATGTAGAGATAAATCCGGAAACAGGTTGATTTTTATTTTTAAACTATAATAATTTGGCATACCTATATATCATACTAGTTATGTCATCCACCTGTGCAAGAAGACGTAATCGATGATATTTTTAAATGGGAATAGAGGTCGTGTGATAGCTCATTTGAGAGGTTATTCAATTATTTATTCAGTAGTGTAAACTGTTCGCTGCAATATTTAATGAAATGTCCTGAGACGGCCCTGCCTGCGTGCATATATGGCTTATTAGCGACATATTCATTTTTTAGTTAGTCTGTTTGTTGTCTTCAAAGAGTTCACACATGTCTTAGTTAATAAAAATATATACAGTCCACTTAGTCAGCAGTTTTATTCATTTGGGAACACAAGGTTGCACGTGGGCATCCTAAACATTGGTCCATTCGAGACGGATCAAATTTCGCTATAGTGCCGATGTAAATTGGTCAAGGGAGCTGTTAAGTTTTAATTAGATTACACTAAGACATACAAGTCTTATACTTTATAAAATGTGGTGTGTTCGTTGGAGAATTGAGTAACGTAACTACTGAAGGAAATGCACAAATTTATTGAGATGTTAACAGTTAGAGATACAAAACGATACTAAAAATTAATGAATACAAACTACATATTTCTTAAAACCTTTCATAGTCCATGAACATTTCGCTGACACCGCGAAATTACAAGCGTTGGTGTTTATCATGTCACGTAGTCTAAATATTGAAATATAAACACACACAGTGGCGTGCTCGCCATAACACCTCCCTCCTGAAAACCGAAGCTGGGGTGTCCAAGAAGGGCCTCTTTGCAGCTTCGAAGTTTTGGGCTTGTAGTGTAGAGCCTCTGGATATGCTCCGGACAGGGCAGGTAGGGCCACATGAAACAAAGAAACCAACCGGCAATAACTCATTCTATTTTTGTTGTTGAGAGAAGGCCGTAGATGAAGTGTACCACGAGGTAATCGAATTATATGTTGCAATTATTACTGATTAAATTCATTTATAATATGGAAAATGAAAGTTCATATCTACTACTTGCCGTGTTACACTTCAACTTCGTTTAATTAATAACCTCATAAAATGGTTTTACATTATTGAAATGAAATTTTCGAATAACCTCGTTATCTAACTTAATTTTTAGAGTTTTATTGGTTTCATTGACTTCCAGAACAACATATGGTCCTGTATTTAATATCGATTTTGGTGTATTTGGATTTCTTGGTCTTTTTAAGAGAATATTATCTCCAACTTTATACTTTACTTCCAAGTTACTCGTTCTTAAGTTATCAAAACGGTTCTTTTGCTTTTTCCTTTGATCGCATTGTTTTTCCCTTATATTTTCTAACTGATTATTATACGAAATTTCATCAAATTCCCTATCATTTTTATATGGAAATACTAAACTGTAGGGGGTAGTGGATGTTGAATGATGTTTACTAGAATTATATGAGTATATAGCGACTAAAAGTGCATCTTCTAAGTCGCACTGGTTATGTTCTAAAAGATAGCTTCGCAAAGTATCTGTTATGGTAGCATGGAAACGCTCAATTATACCGTTAGAGGCATGGTACTCAGACGAGGTAAGGTGCCATTCGATATTCAACGAATTAACAAAACTTTGTATCTTTTTATTATTAAATTCGCCCCCGTGATCTGACATAATCGTCTTAGGAAGGCCAAAAAGCGAAAAATAATTTTTTAACTTACTAATTATCGTTTCTGGTTTTTTATCAGTTAAAATATACGCTTGCGCAAATTTTGTTAGATTATCTATAACGGTGAGCATTTTCTGTTTATCAAAAAAGAACAGGTCTACAGATAAAGCCTCAAATGGTTTCTCCGGAGAATGCCTTACATTTAAACCTTGAGTACGATTCCTACGATCAAATTTTGAGAGTTGACAAGTAGGGCATAAAGTAATAAATTCGGTTATTTCTCTATACATATTTTTCCATTTATAAAGTTGTCGAATTTTGTCTGCAGTTTCATTAATTCCTTTGTGATAATTACTCGGGTCGTTGTGATATTCGAAAATTATCCTTTGCCTATCTTCTACAGGCGGCATAGTAACGATATTTTTACAAATTACAAAGTTAACGTCTGGATAAAGGAAACTGAGCATTTTATAATAAATATTGCTTTCAAAATAAGGTATGCTATAAGTTTTATTTCGGACTAATACTAGTTTTTTCAAAGTATTAAAATTCTCAAGGCAATGGTGTGGCTTAATTTTAACTATATTAATCTCTCTACTACGATTTTCGTTATATAACTTTAAAATTTTTTCAAAATCCGAGTCACCAACTGTGGGAAAATTATCATTGATAATTTCGAAATGATTTATATTTCTGTCATTCTCATCGTAAAGATATAAAATACTCTTATTGTTAACGTCTAAGATTTGCTCATTAGAGTAGGAAAAATTATTTAAAACTAAGTTAGTTTTAACATTCTCAAATTCGGTATATTCATTTTGTTTTTGATGCACATGGTTTAATCGAATTCTTGACAGAGCGTCTGCAACTCTGTTTGCTTTGCCCGAAATATGCTGAATATCAAAATTATATTCACTTAATTTCAGTCTCCATCGTGATAATTTAGAATTAGGATCTTTTAAATTTAAAAGCCATATAAGTGGTCTATGGTCTGTGACTAATCGAAATTTAACTCCAAATAGATATGGACGGAAGTAATTTGTAAAGTGTACAACAGACAATAATTCCTTTTCTGTAGTGGAATATTTCATTTCAGTTTCATTTAATGTTCTCGATGCAAAAGCGATAGGTCGATCCTCACCGTTATCGGACATCTGTGACAAAACCGCACCGACAGCGACATTCGATGCATCGGTCGTCAAAATAAATTCTTTAGAGAAATTAGGATAAACCAGAATTTTTTCCGAGGTCAAAAATTGTTTACATTTGTCAAAGCATTCCACTACTTCGGGTGTAACATGAAACTTTATATTTTTTTTCAACAAACCCGTTAGAGGTTTAGTTAAATCAGCAAAATTATTTACAAATTTCCTATAATAGCCAAATAAGCCGAGAAATGATTTACATTCAGTTTGATTTTGCGGGACTGGAAAATCTAAAATAGCTTGAATCTTTTTCGGGTCTGGTTTAATACCTTCCGGTGTCAATAAATGACCTAAGAAAGTTATTTCATCCGTTAAAAACTTACATTTATCAGGTTCGATCTTTAAATTATTTTTTTGTATTAATTCAAAAATTATTTCGATATTTTTAAGATGATCTTCGACGGTATTACTAAAAATTAAAATATCGTCCATATAAATGAAACATGTTTTGCCTATGTGCTCTCGAAATATGTCATTCATCACTCTAGCAAAGGTACTAGGAGCGTTTTTAAGCCCAAACGGCATTCTAGTAAATTCAAAGTGCCCGTTTTCTGTGGAAAAAGCTGTTTTTTCGATATCTTCGGGATTCATGGGAATTTGGTGAAAACCCGACGCCAGATCGATTGTAGAAAAAAATTTAGAGGTATTGAGAAGGTCGAAAATATCGCTAATATTCGGGATAGGAAATCTATCGTCAACCGTGATAAGATTTAATTTTCTAAAATCAATTACTATCCTCCATTTTTGAACATTATTTTCGTCAGGTTTTTTGGGGACAATAAAAAATGGCGAATTCCAAGGACTGACAGAATCGCGAATTATTCCCTGCTCTAATAATTTTGTTATTTGTTTATTGACCTCTTTTTTATGAACGTGAGGGTGCCGATAATTTCTAGTATAAATCGGACTGGCATTTTCAGGATTAGTACGGATATTATGTTTTATTCGACTGCTAAAAGTTAGATGTTCGTTAGGTAACGAGAATATATTTTGGAACTTCACATGAATATCTTTTATCTTTGTTTGTAATCTTTCATCAAGATGGTCTAATTTTAGTTTACTTATAATAGTATCAATTTTTTCAGTTGAGTCGATAACATTACTTCGGACTTGATTTTCGTGTATATTATTTAGACTAAATATATTATGTTCCCGATCAGACGAAAACAATGGGATTTCCTCATGATTAGCAAATAAAGTATTCAAACCAAAGTCAATAACACATTTATTCTTTTCTAAAAAATCATAACCAAGTATTCCATCAAAAGGAGAATTTATGTCTACTATATAGAATTTTTCAACACTCGAAAATAATTTAAAGTTTACGCTCTTTGTAACTTGAATTGGTTCGTTACTAATACCAAATATTTTAAAATTTTCATGATTAAACTGATAAGAGTCTAAAATTTTACTTGGTTTCAATATTGATATAGCTGCCCCTGAATCGATTAATAACTTTAAATTTAAATTTTTAATATGCGCGTAAAGAAGCGGTTTATTTGCTACTTGGTAAATTGTAAAGTTGTCAGCGGAATTTGCTCTAAAAAATCCTGATCAACTTCGATTTCTATGTCTTTTTCGTTTTCTGAACTGTCGTTGTCGCAATAGGTATTATGAACAACATTGTGAGATTGTGGTTTACGATAACATTTTTCTGCTTTATGTCCATATTTATGGCAAAAAGTGCACTTTGGAATGGTTAATTTAATTGGTGGATTTGGATTTATCGATTGATTTGTTGAACCGGGCGCAGAAAATGTTTTTTGCGTACCTGCATTACTTGAAGAAATTGTATTGTCATTATTTATATTTAATTTAGAAAAATTGTCATTTGTTTGTTTGAAATATTGTTGGTTTTCATAATCGTTTAAAATTTGCTTAATTTGAATCAACGAACTGGGATTTAAAGAACGAAGCATTTGACACAAAGGTTCTTTTATGCCCGTAATAGCGGTCAGAATTGCAGTCTTACTGTGAAAATTATTTAAACATTTTTTTTCAACATTGTTCAAACTTGAATCGTATTTGATAACTTTACTGATTCTTATCAATTGTTTTTCAATTCTATCAACGAAATTTACCGGTTTTTCATTAGAACGTTGCTTAAAATGGCATAACTCAAAATTTAGACACTGCAAATCCAAATTTTCACCAAACTGAGAAAGGAGAGCATTTTTTATCTCTTGCCATGTCGAAAATTCTTTCGAGCCAATGAAATCAAGAGCCTTTCCCTCTAACCTGCTTTTTACAATAAAAGGAAAAATTTGTAACTCCGCTGGGTCAAATTTTGCAAAAATGAAATCAACAGAATCTATAAAATAGTGTAATTTTGAAGAAGACCCATCAAAAACATTTATAAGCTTGATAGCTTTGTCACTATTAATATAATTATTAGAAGTGTTGGCGGAAATTATGGACGTATTTGCTGTTACGTCGTTAGTTGCCATTATATTAACAAAAAATAAGTTAAACAAATAAAAAAATAAAAAAAAATGCAAATACTAGATATGATATCTTAAAAGTTTGAAAATAGCGAAACAGAGTAAATAAAAAAATGAAAACAAATACAAAATTACTATAATTCGACTAACCTCAAGTACTTCCGTGAGAACGTGGCCTTACACCGGAACGGGTCGAGAACGTTGTAGCGTCTCAGATCAGGTGGATTTACACTGGAACGGGAAGAGAACGTTGTACCTTCTGGATCAAGTGGCTGTATACTGGAACTGGTCGAAATTCTAAACTGTATGTAGTTGCTTCTTCTGTGGAAATGCTTCACCGTTTCCAGGGTCGAGTGGCTTTTCACTGAAGCTGGTGGTTGAGAAGATTTCACGAAGTTGCTAGTTGCGCCTCTCCAGAACTTCCGAATTGCTTTGTGGCTTTACACAACAAGTGGCCTTACACTTGGAATTCTTCAAGTTGCTTACGGGTTCCTTCAGTTTTCCTTCCTCGTGGCCTTACACTCGGAACTCAACTACTAAGTCACTAATTCTCCAATTTCCCAATTAACGATTAAAATCGATTAGAAAAAAAAGGCTTTACTTTTTCTAATTGGAAATTTCTACTAACTGCGCCAGTCTTATACTTTATAAAATGTGGTGTGTTCGTTGGAGAATTGAGTAACGTAACTACTGAAGGAAATGCACAAATTTATTGAGATGTTAACAGTTAGAGATACAAAACGATACTAAAAATTAATGAATACAAACTACATATTTCTTAAAACCTTTCATAGTCCATGAACATTTCGCTGACACCGCGAAATTACAAGCGTTGGTGTTTATCATGTCACGTAGTCTAAATATTGAAATATAAACACACACAGTGGCGTGCTCGCCATAACATACATACATCGTCAACGTGGTGACGGTGACGTAATAAGTGAATAGTTTTCGTTCAAAATTGGGTGAAGTCAACAAGTGGGACTCAAGACGGTTAAGTGTTTTGCTTTACAAGTTCAACGGACGGAAAACAAAGATCATAAAGACGGCAGTTGGAATAAGCGGATCAGGTTTCAGCTAATAGCGGCATGGTATACGACGATAATAAAATTAACAGTGGGTGAGCCAATATCCTATTTATATTTTCCTTAATTTCATTCGAAAAAAACAGCATAATTTGGTCTGTGTTTATTGCATGTTATTCATTTGTCATAGGTAGTAAATTTTGATTTTAATTACTTGTATTTCCGGAGTTTAAAATTTGAGAATTTAATTTGATAATACATTTGGTTGATTTAATAATTATTGGTTTTAATAAATTATTTTTGGTTTATAATGGGTGATCTAACAGATTTAGTTGCTAGAAGGGGTGTAATTAAAGGTCAATTAAGCCGGTTTGAAACATTTATAAATAATATAAGGGATAATGAATTGCAATTCATAGAATTACGTCTTCGGAAATCGAAATGTGAAGAAAATTGGGATAAATTTGCAGACATTCAGTCAAAAATTGAAATATTAGACAGTTCAGGGAAACAATTAGATGAAAGGGTTAGTTTCGAAGATAATTATATTAGGATTATTGCGTTAGCTGAGGGTAAATTACCAAATTCATACGATGGTTCTAAAAATGCGGGTATTAGCAAAAACACGGAAAATCGGGCTCCATCGGAAAGAGGAGCATTATTAAAACATACGAATAATCGGGCTCCAACGGAAAGAGGAGCATTGGTAAAAAATAGGGACAATCGGGCTCAAACGGAAAGGCGGAATCATAGGGTAGAAGGCTGTACTATGCCAGGTTGCAGTGCTTGTGGTAGAAATCATAATATTCTGCCACATATTTCAGGGAATTTCGGTAGAAATATTTCGGATTCGGTAAATACAAATGTGGCTAGTCGCGGGACACCACAAACGGATAATAATACGGTACCTGTTTTTTCGGGAACAGGTTACGAAATACGGTTTACGGGAAATACGGTTACGGAAAATACGGTTACGGAAAATACGGTTACGGAAAATACGGTTACGGAAAATGAGGTTACGGAACATACGACTGCGGGAAATGCGGTTACGGGAACCCGGGTTAATAATAATAATACGGCAAATAATACGGTAAATCGGATTAACTCGGGTAATAATAATGATAGGGAAGACACTGCTAAAACCGCACATAATACGGGAAATCAGGTTAATAATAACAACACGGCAAATAATACGGCAAATCGGATTAATTCGGGTAATAACAATAATAGGGAAAGCACTGTTAACACAGCGGATAATTCGGGAAATAATTATAATGAAAATTCGAAGGCTCAAGGGAATACAGAAGGTACGCGGACTTGTGAACAGGATCTTGTTCACAGTTACAAATCGGTGAGGATATCGGAAAATACGGATTCAAGGGAGATTTTATTATCTACGGAACATTTACAAATAATGGAAAAATCGGGAAAATTAAGTGACTGTAAAGCATTATTAGACGGTGCTTCAAAATCAAACTTTATGACTAAAGAATTATGGGAAAAGACAGGACTAAAGTCCTTTAAAGTAAATATACCGGTAAAAGGGATAGAGTACAATTGCACAAGCATAAGGGATTCGGTTAACTTAACGGTACGGTCTAAATGTAATAGTTTTCAAATGGACGGTTGTTTCTTAGCCATTGATAAAATAGATTTAGTAAATACTTTTAAAATTTCGGAAAATATTACTCTAGCAGATACTGAGTTTTGGAAAACAAATAAAATAAGTTTGCTGCTTGGAGCAACTGTATTTTGGGACTTACTTTGTACAGGGCGGTTCAAGTTGAATAAAGAGGGACCTTTTATTCAAAAAACCAAATTGGGTTTGATTGTATCGGGGCTAATACCAGGGGTTAGTGCCCAGCACAAAAAACGAAGTTGCAATTTTACGGAAAATAAAAATATTGAAGCACAATTAGAACGGTTTTGGAGCTTGGATGAATGTGAGGAAGCTACACCTCATACAACGGAAGAACGAAGATGTGAGGAATTATTTGAAAATTCTAGGGAAAGAAACTGGGAAGGCAGGTTTATTGTGAAATATCTATTTAAGGATAATGTGGATAAGTTGGGCCAATCTTATGACACGGCGTTAAAAAGATTTAGTCATTTGGAAGGGAAATTAGAAAGGAACGCCGTCATGAAGCAGCAATATAATGATTTTATGAAGGAATATATCCAGTTAGGGTACATGTTCAAGATTGAGGATGAGAATCAAGTCTCACATGCGGCTCATTATCTTTGTCACCACGGGGCGTTCAAGGATTCTTCTATCACTAAGAAATGTAGGATTGTTTTTGACGGTTCTGCGGTTAGCGATTCGGGAATCTCGCTAAATGATACTTTAATGACGGGTAATAAATTACAGGACAATTTATTTAATATTTTGTTACGGTTTAGGGAACATGTTATAGTAATTGTTGCTGATATAGCTAAGATGTACCGGCAAATTTTGATTTATGATCCAAACGGGGAATTTCAGGGAATTCTATGGAGATTTTCAACGAAAACCGAAGTAGAAGTTTATAGGTTGAACACGGTCACCTACGGGTTAGCTTCATCTAGTTATTTAGCGGTTCGATGCTTATTAGAGTTAGCTGGGGAAAATAAGGATAAATATCAAAGGGCAAGTGAAATTATACTTCGTGACTTTTATATGGATGATATAATAACGGGTACAAACACGGTCGAAGAAGCTAGAAGGTTAAAAGGGGAAATAAGTAGTATTTTGGATTTAGGATGTCTTCCATTAAGAAAATGGAAGTCAAATCATCCAGTGGTTCTTAAGGATGAGTCTAATTCAGCGGGGGATGTAGAACATTATCTAGCGGAAGATGGGATTAATAAAACACTTGGATTATTATGGAATTCAAAGGAAGATGTTTTGCATTTTAGAATCACGATTGGTACAAGAAAAGATAAGAAAGGCTTTCTATCGGTCGTAGCTCAAGTATTCGATCCACTGGGCCTAGGTAGTCCAGTGATGATAAGGGAAAAATTAATAGTACAAGCATTGTGGCAGATGAAATTGGGATGGGATGAATCATTACCTCAGGAACTTGACTCGTCCTGGAGCAGGTTCAAGGATAAAATGACGGCTCTGGAAGAATTAAAAATAAATCGAAAATTTTATTGGGAAAAATCAACGGATTTTAACGGTATGGATAATGTAAATTTAGTTTGTTCAAAATCTAGGGTGGCTCCTTTGAAGTCTGCGTGTTTGGAAAGACTGGAGCTATGTGCTGCTCTTTTAGGAGCAAAATTGACTAAAGAGGTAATTAAATCTTTAAATATTAGGTTTACCAAGATAAGACTCTGGACGGCTTCCACGATAGCATTGCCATGGATACGGGGAGAACCGTGCCAATGGAAAACTTTTATAGCGAATAGAGTAGGGGAGATTCAACGGTTAACGGATAAAAATTCTTGGGAACATGTTAGGTCAGAGATAAATCCAGCGGATGTTTTATCAAGAGGGATAGAACCAGAGCAATCCAAGGATTTTAGATTGTGGTGGGATGGTCCTAATTTTTTAAGACTGCACGAAGAAATGTGGTTTGAAACAGAATCAGACTTCAAAGTAGAGGAGCTGCCAGAAATTAGAAAGCCAAAATTGGTATTTTCTCCAATTGTGGTACAGGACATATTCGGTAAATATTCTAGTCTTAAACGATTAAAGAATGTAACAGGTTGGATATTTAGATTCTACAAAAATTCTAAATTAAAAAGGGAACAAAGGGTTTTAAGTAAAGTTCTCTCAAGTGACGAACAAGAAACAGCTTTGAGACGATTAATAATATTATCGCAGAAACAGAGTTTTTATGAAGACTGGCAAGCTCTGAAAAAATCAAAAGGGGTTTTGAATTCAAGTAAAATAATATGTTTAAATCCATTCTTAGATGATTCGGGTATAATAAGGGTAGGAGGAAGAATACAGAATGCTGAGGTAGGGTACGACCAAAAGCATCCGATTATACTTTCGAAATCACATAAGTTAACAAGACTCATAATACAAAACGAACACTATCGAAATTTGCATGCGGGTGCGCAAACGTTATTAAATATTGTGAGATTAACCTATTGGCCTATATCGGGTAGGAGCGTGGTTCGGGATATATTACGTAAGTGCATAACATGTTTTCGGGCAAAGCCATTGCATCTTAAACAAAAAATGGGGAATTTACCAGCTAGTCGCATAACTCCTAGTATTAAATCTTTTGAACGGTGTGGCATTGACTATGAAGGTCCATTTCATATAAGGGCTCATAAGCTTAAAGAGCAAAAAATTATTAAGGGGTATTTCTGTATTTTTGTTTGTTTGGTGAAAAAGGGTCATTTGGAGTTGGTGAGTGACTTAACTACTCAGGGATTTTTGATTTGTTTTAAAAGATTTATATCCAGAAGGGGTTTACCACGGGATATATATTCGGATAATGGAAGTAACTTTGTAGGGGCTAACAACCACCTTCAGGATTTATTTAATTTTTTACGGGATAGGGTAAATCAGTGTACTTTTGCTAGATACTTATCTGAATTGTGTATTAACTGGCATTTTATACCAAGCTATTCTCCACATTTCGGTGGTTTATGGGAGGCAGCTGTAAAATCGGCAAAATATCATTTAAAAAGGGTTGTTGGGGACACTAGTCTCACCTATGATGAGTTGAATACGGTAATTGCGCAGACTGAAGCCTGCTTAAATTCCCGTCCTTTGACCCCTCTTTCTGAGGATCCTACTGATTTTAATGTTCTCACTCCTGGGCATTTTCTAATTGGCTGTCCATTGGTGTCGTTACCGCAAGAAAACATTCTACATCTGAATCCGGGTCGTATTCAAAGGTTCCAATTGGTAACGCAGATTATGCAAAATTTTTGGAGTAAATGGTCCAAGGGTTATCTGGCAAATTTGCAAGAAAGAAATAAATGGCGTTCTTCAGCTGACCAGATTAAACCCGGACAAATAGTAATTTTGGAGGAGAGTGGGGTACCACCCATGAAATGGCCTTTGGCAAGGGTAATGGAGGTGCATCCTGGAAAAGACGGTATTGTGCGGGTAGTGACGCTCAAAACGAGTAATGGACACTGTATTAAACGTGCGGTGGCAAAAATTTGCGTGTTACCGATGGATAATTAGACATAGGGGAAAAGGAAACTTTCGTTTGTTTTAGGACATCATTTTTTGGTTTTAGGTTATATTGTTGCATTGTTTTGTTGGTATAATAGGAACTTTAGTTTTAGTTATCTTGAAAGACTGTGCTTTCAAGGAGGGGCGGCATGTTCGCTGCAATATTTAATGAAATGTCCTGAGACGGCCCTGCCTGCGTGCATATATGGCTTATTAGCGACATATTCATTTTTTAGTTAGTCTGTTTGTTGTCTTCAAAGAGTTCACACATGTCTTAGTTAATAAAAATATATACAGTCCACTTAGTCAGCAGTTTTATTCATTTGGGAACACAAGGTTGCACGTGGGCATCCTAAACATAAACATTAACGTATTTATTTATACAGGGTGTCCAATTTTTTTAATCAAATTAATTAAGACAAAAAGAAGAATTTATGTAATTTATTTAATGCGAAATACATTTTAGTGCTGTCATAAAACTTGAAAATTTAATGTTTAAACAGCCAAGAGGCAGATGGGTAGCAGCTCTGATATTGAATTTAAGCGAAGATCAATATTTTTATTTATCAAATAAATAGATTTTTTGTCACATATAAACATTGTTTTCTGACAATAGCAAAATGTATTTTGAATTAAATACATTGCATACATACATTCTTCTTTTGGTCTCAATTAATTTAATTAAAAAAATTTTTTTAGGGCGTCCTTGATGAATAAATATGTTAATGTTTATATTACTGTATAGAAATTTAAATACCCTTTCAATGAGCTGTCATATCACACAATCCCCATTTTCATTTAAAAAAAATCATCGATAAAGTCATCACGCCCAAATGGATGACGTCACTAGTATAATATACATGCCAGAAAATTTGATAAATAATTTATTGTCACTAATTTAAAAATAAAAATCGACTTGTTTCAGGATTTATCTCCAGAATCGCCCATTCTCGAGAAAATGAATTTATTCCAACCTAAACGTCCACACTGTACCTATATAAAAGTCGACAGGACAGTGTTTTTTATAATTAAAAAAAAAGGACAGAAATAATTTTATTTCATAATTCCGTTTCACACTGTACAAGTTGGAACACGTTTGTGCTACGTTCGTGTTTTTATCTTTACTATTTTATTAGACATGAATAAATTTTTAAAAAGACGGTTAGAACTACCAACGACTGGAAATGAAACTAATAAAATAAACACAACTTGTACAGTGATGAGTAAGTATCTTACAAGTTATTTTGGATAAGCCACAGTGCGTTATAAAAAAAATGGAATCACAGAAGATATTTTATTTTATTATTCACCAGAAACCAATATTAGTCCAGGGCGGATATGTATTGAGGTGGAATAAATCTGTTTTCCTTCTGTTTTTCTTTTTTCAATAAACAACTTTATAACACCTTTTTTCTGTAGAAATATTTTGAAGTTATCAAAATATTTATGAATTAAAATTGTATAATTCAAGACTTCAAACGTACAGTGTTGATATATTTCACATATTTAATATTTTTATTTGCAGGGCTTTTTACCATTATATTTGTCACACGTCGGAGTCGGCATGTCAATTAATATGTTACTGCACTTTGGACAAGAAATTAAATCACGTAAGATTACAGGATATACATACATAGAATATAGTTATTTATGTACCAAGTCAGTAAAGTGACTCTTTATCGAATGAGTCTAATATTACGAGCAGAGAGAGCGAAGCGAGCGAGGCGAGTAACAGACGAGTTCGATAAAGCATCTTTACTAACGTGTATACAAAGTTTTATCGCAAATCATAAAAAACATTAACACTTACTTACAATTTAAGAATTTTTTTTTTAAATTTTAGACGAAATAAAAATTTTGTATGACAGTAATGACAGATTGATTTTGCATGATGGCTGGTTTCGATGTTTAATCGATAGTTGTTATCAATATTGAATACCCAATTATAGACTAAGAGCCGCTATAGGTGAAATTTCTTAATCATTTTAGGCACGATGGGACCCTATAACTTAAATAGTAGAACCTAAAAGAAAACGTTTGAACACTGTGCCGTCACTTTTCAGTGGCACATGCGTCGACAGTGGCGCATCAAACTTTCCACTTATGGACGGGATAAGTAAATTAAAAGTTAACAGAACTTACTAACAGAATTAAATTTTTTTTATTTTTTTAAGTTCTATGTGATTAACACATAGGATTCATCGTGATTTTAACCCACCACCCCCTTCCCCCTGCCCCCACCATCAAAAATTTCATTTTTCGTTTTTATTTTTTTTTTGGTGAGATGCAATCAATTTTAAAATTTCAAAAAATTCACACGCATAGTTGAGGCTTTTATAAAACATGCCTATTTTTTACAGACCCATAGGTAGAGTGTACATAACCTCAAAAAATTAAAAGAATTTTTTTTTTCAAAAAAGCGTATAACTTTTTTTGAGGAATAGCTGCCGGTCTAATTTTTTCTTAATCTTGTCTGTTTTATCAAACACTATATTTTAAATTTCTTTAAGATTTTTACGTAAGTCTCCCCACCTTCAAAAATCCGAAAAACTGTTTTTTTGGGGGGTTTTGGGTAGATTTTCCCTATTTTATAGACTTCATAATATATCAAATCAATTTTGTTTTTATAGGTTATATGTAACTTGAAGTAACTGAGTTCTTTAGAATATTTAAAAATCAGAAAAACACGTTTAAACCCCCCAAAACCCCCTTAAAAAACAGATTTTTGGATTTTTGAAGGTGACCAACGTTGAAGAAAAATCTGAAAAAAATTAGAAATATAGGGTTTGATAAAATACACAAGACTAAGAAAAAATTAGATCTGCAGCTATCCCCAAAAAAAGTTATATACTTTTTTTTTTTAAATTTTTTTAAATTTTTTTGAGGTTATGTACACTCAACCTACAGGTCTATAAAAATAGACGTGTTTTATGAAACCCTTAACTATGCGTGTAAATTTTTTGAAATTTTAAAATTGATTGCATCCCACCAAAAAAAAAAATAAAATAGAAAAATAAAGTTTTTGATGGTGGGGGCAGGGAGAAGGGGATGGTGTGTTAAAATTACGATGAATCTTATATCTTAATCACATAAAACTTAAAAAATGAAAAAAATTAAATTCTGGTAATTAGGGAGGGTATTTTTTAATTTATGTATCCCGTCCATAAGTGGAAAGTTTGATGCGCCACTGTAGACGCATGTGCCACTGAAAAGTGACGGCACAGTGTTCAAACGTTTTCTTTTAGGTTCTACTATTTAAGTTATAGGGTCCCGTCGTGCCTAAAATGATTAAGAATTTTCACCTATAGCGGCTCTTAGTCTATTACTAAATCTGTCATGTTTTAATTTATGTTGTATGAATATAATTGCAAAATACTACATAATTTCACTTTTTGACATAAATTTAAAATAGTAACGCAAATGTTGTACAATATTTTTAATAATTAAAGTAAATAAATTTTAAGTTCACTCAAATAAATAATCGATTATTGTCATCGACCACTTCATTCAATCTCGGTTAATTTGATTAATAATCGCGGCAGGTAAAGTCAAATTCTTCTTTCAGTACAATAAAGTGTTACTTGACTGCCGCAAATGAGGACAAATGAGTATACAATAATGAATTACTTTAGTGACGGTTGGCGATAAAACTAATTATCCACAACAGATGAAGTGTTTTTAAAATTCAAATAATTCTAAATTAAAATTAATACAATTACAAAAAGGTCTGATAGGCCTATAGAGGAGCGGTACGACAAGGGATAAGGGCTTGCGGCTTGGTGATACTCCTCCATAGATCCCCACCGAAGGGTGGGGGTGAATAACGGTGTATATATACAAAAATTATGAACTACCATTAATTATTTGGCACAGAGCAGACCATAGAGCCTCTCCGATTATTCCTAAGTAGGGTGAAACGTATGTGAGAGGATAATGGTCCTCTCTGAAAGAATTTAACCAAAAGCGTGACCAGACATCTCGTAACGCGACAATTCGTAACCGGACAGGTGGTAACGGACAACTCGTAACAGCGACAGTTCGTAACAGCGACGTTTCGTAACGCCGACAGTTCGTAACTATACAAATTCGTAACGGACAATTCGTAACGTCAAAATTGAATTATTTTGTTTATTTTTATTAACGTGGAAACTAACTGTTATTAGAGTTATTATAGTTGCAAATATGTTTATCAATTTTACGATTCAGTACCGAGATAAACATGTTTAACACATTTTATATGTCGTATTTCCGAATATATGAAAAGTCTTCAGACACAAACAAATATTTAAACACATACAAACTTTTATCAATATTTTCAAAAGTTTATCCCTCTTATTGTTTCTTAAATTTGCATACACCTAGACAAACGAATAATGAAGTAATTCGTGAAATCTTTAAGACGACCACCCGAATGTGTTTAGACATTCCCAACTTTCTAAGTAAACATTTTGTATAGGAAAAATTATAATTTTAAAAATGTTTATCCTGATACTGATTCGTTAAGTTGATAAACATAATTTCATTTATAACTGTAACTGTAACTGTAACTGTAAACAGTTAGTTTCCACGTTAACAAAAATAAACCGAATAATTCAATTTGGACGTAACGAATTGTCCGTTACGAATTTGTATAGTTACGAACTGTCGCCGTTACGAAGTGTCGTCGTTACGAACTGTCGCTGTTACGAATTGTCCGTTACCAATTATCCGGTTACGAACTGTCGCGTTACGAGATGTTTACGAGATGTCATGGAACCAAAGAACCAAATACAAGACGTCTCTCATTTTCATTTTATATTAGTTTGCTTCTATCTGAGTACAGGGAACTAAGATTTGTTGCAATTTTTACCTAGATGAATAGACAGGTAGTGAAATGAAATTTTAGATTGTCGATAGTCTTCTTTAATTCATCGTTTGTCTCCTTTGCAAGTATTAGAAATCACGAATACAAGAGTTATCAGAATCTGGTTCCAGTATTTTTATTTCTTCCGAAATAAAGCTTCGAATTTGTTTTTTATTCTAAAAATATCATTTTCTGGCAATACTTTATTCGATATTAAAAATAATTTACCAACTAAGCTCTTCAACTCAATATAGTTCAGTTGTTTTATGAAGTACGAACGTTTATGAGGTATGAACTATGGGTTTTCTGTTAAAAAAGCTGAAGACCACATTAGGGGTAGTTCATACTTTTTTTGTATGACATATTTTATATAGTTGACTCCATCTATATATCGTCCGCCCGTATAATTCAAACAAATGCCACATTTCGTCCAAACAAATTAATACATTTTTAACACCAAAAATGAGATGTTTTAACCAAATATTGTTTCAAATGTAATGTGGAGAGTAATTTTGAATTCGGTTCCGCTAATGAACTTGCTTTTTTGTCCTTAAAGTATCAAAAAATTTTACTTTCTCGTGCTTAATACCTATCGTCTAATATTTTAATTGTACTAATATGAAAGACATTATAATATTAAATGATATTAACATAACATAATATAACATAATCGATGATCCTCTTATACCGTAAGATGTTGAAGTGTCTTTTTTACTCGTTATTCTCTGCGAACTTACGCAACTTTTTTCGGTCCCTAGCTAATTCTTTGGCTTCCTGCCATAATTTTCCTCTATTCTGCAATTTTTCCATCATACTGATATTCCACGTTTTCCTTGGTCGGCCTCACCTGTTTTTCCCTATCGGCCTCGCTTCCCATGTCATTTTAACCTGTCTGCCGTCGAACTTTTCGGTCACTTGTTTCCACTTTTTTCGGTCCCTAGCTAATTCTTTGGCTTCCTGCCATGATTTTCCTCTATTCTGCAATTTTTCCATCACACTGGTTTTCCACGTTTTCCTTGGTCGGCCTCTCCTGTTTTTCCATATCGGCCTCGCTTTCCATGTCATTTTAACCTGTCTGTCGTCGTGCATTCTAAATAAGTGGCCAGTCCATTTTAATTTCTTTTCATGAATTTTTTCCTTTAATAATTTTACTTTTAATTCTCTTCTAATATCTTCGCTACGTCTTTTATCGGTTCTCCTAGCTCCCACGATTTTTTTTAAATATCTCATTTCCGCGGCTTGCAATCTCTTTCCTTGTTAGTCGTTCAATACCCAATTCTCTGCTCCATATGTAGTGATAGGTACGTAAATTGTTTTAAATATTATCATTTTGGTTTTCCTTGTTATTTCTTTTTTATTTAAGAAGTTTTTTTTACAGCGAATGATATGTTCTTGTGGCTGCTTTTATCCTATTTCCAATTTCGTTTTCTTGTGTCCCCTTCTTATTTAAAATTATTCCAAGGTATTTAAATATATCTACCTGTTCTATTTTTTGCCTTGGATTTCAATATTTAGGTCAACATCTTTCTTGGATATTGCCATTACTTTTGTTTTTTCCATATTAATTATTAGATGTAATTTTTTAATTCTGTCCCCCAGATTCTTATGTTCTACTCTAAATGATATTAAATGATGTTAAAATGTTAAAATATGATGCGATGTTAAAATACCGGCAAGTACTTATCTTTAAAGCGGCTACTAGAATTTATTACACATTTATACCAAACATTGATACTGCCATTTATTTGGATGGACGATAGCAATATGGAGCCAACTTTATTTGCAACAAATTTCAAACCACCACGAATAACCGAATAGTAACTGAATGGTCTATTTGTCTATTAAATTATATTAACAATTATAAATATATGAAATAGTAATTATAATTGTTTACAAAAAAAAATATTATGCGGGGACTTCAACATTAGTTATGCTGCTGCTTGTGCTACACAAATATCTCTGGTCAACATATTTAAATCGTATGGTTTAACAATGCACATTGATTCTCCTACAAGAATTACAAAAACTTCACCTACCATAATTGATCATATTTATTGTCTCAGATTTCTCACCCCGTGACGTCTGCGCAACAACTGTTAATGCAGGACTGTCTGATCATGAAGCGGTTTATACGAAGTTTAACATCTTCAGCAAGCCCTCTTGAAAACTCGAGCATTAAACAATAATCTGCACACTGCCACTGTTTTTTGTGATTATTCCAAAATTTTTGATTGTGTAAATCACATCTTGATAAAAAAAACTAGATTTCTATGGAAATCGAGGTATTTCTTTGAACTGGTTTCAATCTTACTTGGATAATAGTAAACAACTGGTTGGAGAAAATGATACAGACTCTAGTCTCAAAAATGTTGTATGTGGGGTACCTCAAGGTTCAGTATTGGGTCCTCTACTTCTCCTTATCTTTATTAATGACATAATGAGTTTAAAAATCGAAGGGAAAGTTTTTCTTTTTGGTGATAATACCAGTATCACTTGGATCAACTCAAATATCGCAACTCTTCATGCTACTATAACTTCTGATCTACTCACAATAAAATTCTGGTCCGATTCTAATTTACTCTCTTTTAACGTAGATAAAACAGTAGCATTATCCTATAAAGGAGCTCTTCAACCCTTACCTCTTCATAACAGCCAGATCAGTATCGTTGATTCTGTAAAGTTTCTTGGTATTTTTTAGATAGCAACCTTAAATTGGCCCTTATCGATGTGTTAAGCAAGAAACTATCCTCAGCTTGCTTTGCAATAAGACCTGTTTCGAAGGAAATGAATTTAGCCTCTTCCAAAATAACATATTTTTCTTTTTTCGAGTCCCATCTTCGATATGGTCTTCCTTTTTGGGGTTCTGGTACAGCTGCCCAATCCGATGTTATTTTTAAATTACAAAAAAGAGCAATAAGCTCAATAGCAGAGTTTCTTAACCAATAACTAAGAAATTACAGTATTCTTATGTATAAGTAGAATTTTAATCTATATTTGAGTGTCATATGCAGCAATTTAACTTATTAAATTTCTTAAGGTAGATCATGCAATTTGCAATTTTTTTTTAATTTTGTAATAGATTGTTACTGTTTTTTGTTTCACTTTATTATATTTTATTTATATTGACGATTTATATAATTTTAGTAAATTATATTTGCTATTGTTTTTATTTATGATTCTTGTAAGCTTTGACTATAAAATTGTTAAATTTTTTATGACAATAAAGCATATTTCTATTCAATTCTATTCTATACAATTTTAACTCTTCAAAGTTTATTCCTATTTAACTCAAAAACTATTTCTATTCCAAAAACTTGCAAAATTTTTTTTTGCTTTTTTAGTTATAGGCTTATGATGAAAATTATTGCATCTTTATGTGGCCCTTAACCTCATATTAATAACGGTAATACTACGTATGGTTCGGGCCACAAACAAAATCTAACGCCATTTTGTCCTCTTAAATAAATATTAGAAATAGTCAATCCTGTAATCGATAAGATTTATAAAGATAAATTAACACCAAAATGTTAACCAGTTTCAGCCTTTTAAGTTATGGATATATAATTTTGGGAATTTGTACATTACAGATCATTTTAGAAGATACGATTATGGCAGAGAAAAAAACTTAAAAATATACCATACCGCAGCGCCTCCTGATTTTAATTTATCTGCAGTTACAGCTCCAGTTGCTCTATATTATGCTAAAAATGATTTTCTATCATCAGTAAAGGTAAGTTTTGTGCTAATATAAATATTTTTATATTCTACGAGAAACTTTTTCCGCAGAAATATGTTTAACTTTGCAGGGTGTAACAAAAATGCAGTTCATAAATTAAATGATACAACAACACACTCAGACTATTGTTTTCAATACTTCCACAAAATTTATTATAAAACTAGTAGAGGCGATTAAGATTTAATTACGATTCAGAGACCACCACCATCTGCCCATGGTCCATTTCTACCTCTTGGTATCTTCAGGACAGCATATAAGTAACAAAATTAACTAAAAAATACTCCAAAAAGAAAAACAAAGGTGTCACTTTTCTTGAACACATTCGCAAATTGTTTTGAATAAAGCAATCACATATTAAACTCGACAAACCATAGGCGTAACCAGGGGGGGTTTTGGGGGTTGTAACCCCCCCCCATTGGGATGTACTTTCAGCTCTATACGCTTAACATCATATCCCTCAGATATTTCCAGTAGTTGTAACCCCCCCCCCCTTTCAGGTAGATGTAACCCCCCCCTTAGGATCATCCTGGTTACGCCTATGCGACAAACGACGGTTTATACAGATCTTAAATTGAAAACTGCCTTGCACATGCCGATATGTGACACGGTTTATATTCGGTGCAGAACCATAATAATGACGCCATCTAGTGTCATGTAACGACAAATACTTGAACCATAGACGTAACACTTTTTCAGATAGAAATTTGTAGTTTTATTAAACTGTTGGTGCAATAAAACGTTTTCATGTTTTTTTTAGTTGTGGTTGTGACACTGTTTGTGTGGAGGTCCGATTTGTAAAATCCACCACATATTTGTAAATGGTTAAGTAAGATTAAAGAGACCTAGTATTAATATTATGAAAATAATAGTCTACAAGTTTACATACAATGACGATAAAGTAATTATTTTTCGAATGTTGGTATTTTCGGGATATAGGATTAGGTACTTTTAATACGCAAATGATATTATTTTAATCGCTGTTAACAAAAAATCATAATATTATTAATTGAAATTTCTTGAAGCAGATATTTATTTATTAATTTATTTATTAACGGGATACCACTCAATTGAATATATATACAAGATATTATAATTACATATCTAGTGATACAATAAATATAAATATATAGTAAATATGTATGACAAAAATTAGCGATGCAGCTATATAGAAAAAACAAATATTAAAATAATATAAAGTAAATAACAAATATAAATCACATAAGATTACAATATTTTTTTAAACACTGTCTACAAACATTTTCTGAAGCGCACAGCAACAAATCAAGGTCAATTCTATTTCCATTTAGAATGATGATTATACTCAGCGGAGAATGCCCACCAAAGTTGCAGCGATGAAATTTAATTGCAAAATTTTGGGATGTTCTAGTAACTCTAGAGGGAACACTAAAGTCAATTAGAGACAGTGGATAATTGCAATTAATTTTTGAATTCAGTAGTTTATGAAGAAACAAAACATCAGCATACATCCGTCTGGAAGATAGCCTAGGAAGGTTTAATGTATTTCTAATTTCTGAGTAGGAATGGTCACTTAAAGGTTTGTGTAATTTAAAACTTAAGTACCTAATGAATTTATTTTGGACTTTATCTAGCAAACTGTGGACTTCATAAGTCGGTGACCAAACAACTGACCAATACTCAAGAACAGATCTAACTAGGGAAATGTAAATCAGTCTGATAGAATTAATGTTGTGCAAACATCTAGAAGTTCTAATAATAAAGCCTAACATTTTAAATGCCTGGTTATTCACATAATCAAAATGAGCGCAAAAATTTAGTTTGGAATCTAATTGAACACCTAGATCTCTTACAGTTGATACAGCCTTTAGTTGTTCTTTAGCTAATTTGTAATTATAAAAGAGGTTGTTAATTCTTCTACAGAAACTAATAAAGCGACATTTTCCAACATTAATGCTCATTTGGTTCCAATTGCACCATGCCATAATTTTGTTAAAATCATTTTGAAATTTTTCACAATCTGAGACGGATTCGATAATTCTATAGATTTTTAAATCATCAGCAAATAGCAGAAATTTAGAGATAATTTGAGAGTTAATGTCATATCATTAACAAGTATATTAAAAAGGAAAGGCCCTAAGTGGCTTCCTTGTGGAACACCAGATGTTACGGAAATTTCACTAGATTGAAAGTGTTCAATTTTAATAAGTTGTATTCTGCTAGCTAGGTAACTACATAACCAGTTATACAGATTGCCCGTAAATCCAATAGCTTTAAGCTTGTTACACAACAATTTATGATTCACAGTGTCAAATGCTTTGAAGAAATCTGTATAAATAGCATCCACCTGTAGTCTCCTTTCCAAAGCATCAGATATGTATTGCGTGAAAAGTAAAAGATTTGTAGAAGTTGATCTACCTGAAAGAAAACCATGCTGCTCTTCAATTAGTACATTGCATAAAGGTGTTATAGAGTCGCATATTATACTCTCTAGAATTTTAGGAATAGAAGAAAGAATGCTTATTGGTCTGTAGTTAGCTATATTACTCCTGACACCTGATTTATGAATAGGAACAATAAAACTAGATTTCCACAAACTTGGACAAATACCTGAATCAAGTGAATGAGAAAACAGAAAATATAAGGGACGGGTTAAAGTACATCTACATTTTTTTAATAGTATGGGTGGAATTCCATCTGGTCCAGAGCCTTTAAAATTGTCTAAATTGGCTAATTTTTCAAATATGATTTCAATAGATACATTACAAGAATTTAGACTCATAGTCCTGTCGCCAGGGGGGGTACAACGGCCTCCTGTATTCAGATGGACTTACCCAAGTTTTTTTTATGTATTTTGACCCGTAGAACACGAATTTTTTGGGTAACAGTTGATCCGGATGTCGATAAGGTTGTTATAAACAAAGAAGTTGAGGAATTACATAACAGCGATTTCTCGCAAAACAAAACATGTTTTTGTATTTTTTGGGCCATTCTAACCAAAAAGTGTTCCTACAAATTTTTTCGTAGGATGCATAGTTTTCGAGATAAACGCGGTGGAACTTTCAAAAAATCGAAAAATCGCAATTTTTGTACCCGAATAACTTTTGATTAAAAAATAAAATAGAAATTCTGCTTACCGCATTTGAAAGTTCAAGTCAAAGTATATCGGTTTTAGTTATTTGCATTGCTAAAAATTTATTATTTTATTGTTAAACAAAAGTATAAACACCTAGTGCTGGAGTGATGTTTTCAATGATTTCTCATTTAAAATCGAACGAGTAGATAGAGTAGGTACAAGTGCAAGCGAGGCTATTTCTACGTAGCATGCATGTAAACGCATGTATTAGGCACGGGAAACACTATGTGTTTATAGCTTTTTTTAGCAATAAACACATAAATTTTTAGCAATGTATATATTCGAAACCGATAGAATTTGACTTGAATTTTCAAATGCGGTAAGCAGAATTGCTATTTTATTTTTTAATCAAAAGTTATTCGGGTTCAAAAATTGCAATTTTTCGATTTTTTGAAATTTCAACCGCGTTTATCTCGAAAACTATGCATCCTACGAAAAAACTTGTAGAAACATTTTTTGGTTAGAATGGCCCAAAAAATACAAAAACAGGTTTTGTTTTGCGAGAAGTCGCTGTTATGTAATTCCTCAACTTCTTTGTTTATAACAATCTTATCGACATCCGGATCAACTGTTACCCAAAAAATTCGTGTTCTACGGGCCAAAATACATAATAAAAACTTGGGTAAGTCCATCTGAATACAGGAGGCCGTTGTACCCCCCCTGGCGACAGGACTATCACTGTTTTTTCATATTCTAAGGTGGGCTGTATTAAATCATCATCATTTGCTCTGTAAATATTTTGAAAGCATTGCGCAAAATTATTAACGATATCCGCACCATTATTAAGCACTGTGTTTCCAAGAAACATAGTGTTTGGTAGACCATTATTTTTAGACGCCGCGATAAATGCGAGCAATTTATTGCTACGATTTATTAAATATTTTTAATTCCGCTAACTCGTTGCGATGTACCGTTTACACCCAACGATAAATTGAAACATCTCGATCAATATCGATAAATTGCTCGGATTTATCGCGGCGTCTAAACGCTGCCTTAGGAAGCCTCGTACACTAGGATAAGACAGTTGTTATTCTCACACCAACAAAAGAGTCAAAAATCACCAGAATGAAGTAGCATATAAAGAAGCGAGATATAATTTTGTTTAATCATTTTTGTTTTTAGGATGTAGAGAGATTAATAAGCGAGTTACCAAATGTTAACAAGACACGTCTCATCGAAAACAGAAGATGGAATCATATTGATTTCATTGTTGCCAACGATGTACATGACGTAATTAACAAAGATATAATTGCCCATCTACAGACATTTATTGATGATGGAGCTTTAGATCCAACTACAAGTGAACCTATGAGTTCCACAACAGAGAGAACCAAAGGTAGTTCAGATAGAATTATTAGTCAAAGTGTATATACATTAATTATGACTGTTATGTTGGTATTATATTATTAATAAATGTTTGTGGTATTTTTAATTGTTGAATTTTATTGTCACTCAAACTTTAATATCATCAATAAAACAATGGATTTAGTGCAGTCACTAGCTTTTCTCCTCCGATTTCTTTGAACCTCCATATATTTTCATCAAATTTGGTGAGTAGTTAGAAGACACCTTAAGAAACAAAAGTAACATGGTGCCAATCTGCGATTTCTCCCTGGGGGTAGATGTCACCCCTTCTCGTGCCGAGTTTGCTGACCATTGGCCAAAAACATGATCGTTTGGCCACTTCTCAACAGTGTGTTCTTATGAAGCGCAATCCATCTGATTTTGGCGTCGATTGGTAACCGTTGATGAAATGAAATTTGGATCCATCACTACACAATGGGGGAGAGAATGATCGCACGAAATTTTACTGAAGCCGGCAAAAGTGCTCCGAAGTAGCCAAGAGTCGATCAATTAGTCGGAAAGGTCATGGCCACTGTATGTATTTTGGTATTACAAAGGCATAGTTTTAATTGAATATCTTGAAAAAGGTAAAACTATCAATAGCCAATATTATTGTGCATTATTGGCAAACTGAAGCAGAAACTCAATGAGAAACGGCCCCATATGCAGAAGAAAAAACTGTTGTTTCTCCATGACAATACACCGAATGACATGAGCGTTATCACTTATCACAGTAGTAAAAATGTATGAGTTGAGCTTCGAATTGCTTTTTCATCCTGATTATTCTCCTGATTTGGTCCCCTCCGATTATTCTGTGTTCCTAAATATAAAGGGATGGCTCGTAAATAAAAATTCAGCTCGAACGAAGAGATACTTGAAGAAACAAACCGCTATTTTGCAGAGCTTTCAGAATCGTACTCTTCGCAGGGCATAAAAAAGTTGGAACATTGTATTGTTGGAATCGTTGAATTTAGGTAAAAGGAGACTTTGTCTTAAATTAGAACTATATCCTTTGGCGAAGATTGAATTCACTTTTAATAATTCAATCTTGATAGTAATCTAGAAACCTTTTACTCACGCTGCAGTGAATTGGAGCAGAAATATATTTTTTTATTTGCTAAGTGCTACAATCTGGTCTTTGAGCAATGAGTAACTTTTTATCTATCCTATCTTACTAACTACTTAATCACCCTTTGATGTCTTCTTAGTTGTCTTTATTATTACTGGCGCACTTTTTGCTTGCGCACTATCGCACAAAGCTCTGCTTTTCACTTTATCACGCACTACACCAACACGTTGTCGTGCAATGCTCCGCTATTAGCTTTGTCGCACACTACACCAGTTTGTCGACGGATTTCTTTGTCGACGGGCTCCATTCGTAGATCCTTGTGGAGGTCGTCATTACGGATGTACCAGGTTGCGTTAACTATGCCCCTTAATACTTTGTTTTGAAAAGTTTGTATTATTTTCAAGTTTGTCTTTTTTGTACATCCCCATAGTTGGATACCATACGTCCATACTGGTTTTATAACTTGTTTGTAGATTAGCATCTTGTTATACGTTGACAACCCTGAGTATCTTCCCAGTAGCCAGTACAATTTTTTATATTTCATATTTAATTCTTCCTTCTTTTTCTTTACATGGGCTTTCCAGCGAAGCTTCGTGTCTAGGGTTAAGTCCAGGTATTTGGCTGTGTTGGCATAAGGAATGTCTCGTCCATTAATTTTTATTGGTGCGTACAGCACATACATTTGCTTTCATTCAATGTAATCTTCTACGTCTTAGTCCATTTTTGGAATTTGGTCATCGCATTTTGTAGTTTATTGGCTGTTTCTACGTTATCTTTACCTACTGCTAATATAGCGGTGTCGTCGGCAAAGGTAGCTAAACAGTAGTTACCGAATTCTGGTAGATCACATGTATAAAGGAGATATAGGACCGGGCCCAATACGCTACCCTGGGGGACTCCGGCTTTTATTTCTTTAAGTTCATTATAAGCTTTATCTTGCTTGATTCTGAAATATCTATCAGTTAAGTACGATTTAATTATGTATGTGTATGATTTTGGAAGAATAATCTCTAATTTATGAAATAGTCCTTCATGCCAAACTCTGTCAAATGCCTGGGCAACATCTAAAAATAAAGCTGAACAAACTTTTCTTTCCTCTAGTGCATTTTCTATAATATCGGTGACTCTGTGGAGTTGGTCTATAGTTGACTGCCTAAAACCAAACTGGTGATTTGGAATTAATTTTTTTGTTTACTATAATTGGTTGCAATTTTCTGAGAAGTTTTTCAAATAATTTAGACATTGTGGGTAACAGTGATATTGGTCTATACGAAGAGGTTATATGTGGTGGTTTGCCTGGTTTTTGGTATCATTACTATTTCCGCCATTTTCCACAATGAAGGAACATATTTTAATCTCATCGCAGCATTAATTAAATAGGTCAACTTGACAATTGCTTTTCTTGGGAGCTGCTTTAATATTTGTCCTGTTATTAAATCAAAGCCAGGAGCTTTTCTAGGGTTTAAATTATACTTGATTTCTTTTATTACTTCTTCTACAGTTACTGGCATTATGTTCTCTTCTTCTTGCAAATGGTTGCTCTGTAATGCTTCTTCTTCTTGTTGTTGTTGATGCGGTTGAAATATTTTTTCTAGATGTGTAGCAAAGCATTCTGCTTGTTGTTCGCTGCTTCTAGCCCAAGTGCCGTCTTCTTTTTTTATGGGTGGTATTTGCATCATTAGTCTTTTTAATCCTTTGGTTGCCTTCCATAGTGAGTATTCTGTGGATCTTTCATTCGTTAGGTTGTTTAAGTATGTTCTAATAGATTCTTCTTTAAATTCTTTTATCTCCCTTTTTAGTTATTGGGTGAGATTATTTACAATTGTTTTATCTTGAGGAGCTCTACTTTGGAACCATTTTCGTCTTGCTTTCTGTTTTTCGTATACCAGCGTTCTAATTTCTGCCGGGTAGTTGCATCCTTTTAGGCGTATCCAAGATATTCTTTGGATGTCTTTATTGAATTGGTCAACTTCTTTTTCAATGTCTTTTACGGTTCTAAGAGAAAGTTTTAAATTAATTTTTTCTTCTAGCATTTGCCTGAAGCTTATCCAGTCGGTGTACTTATTAGTTAGCGAAGGGATATTTTCTTTATATATTATGTTTTCGCTTAGTGTTATTGCTGTATGGTCAGAACATAATTTATGACATTCGTCTATTTGCAGGTAGTTTTGCGATATATATTTTTGGTTATGAAAAATCAATTAGGTCAGGTATCTTGTTGGGGTCTGTCGGCCAATAAGTTGGCTTCCCTGTTGATAAGGTTATGGCTCCGTATTCATTCACAGCTTTTAAAAGTTCTCTGCCTTTTTTGTGGCTAACCTTGAGCCCCAGTGGGTATTTTTAGCATTATAATCGCCTACTACTATAAATATATTTCCCAGCTCGTTAAAGAGGTCAATATATTCCTCCTTACTTATTGCATGTTTCGGAGGACTATAGATTGCTGCCACTCTCAGTGGGTATCTAAGAGTTCTAAGTATTACTGCAGTTAATTGCACTTTTTCTGTTTTTTGCGTTCCGCACTAGTACCTTAATTGAATTAATAGTAAACTTAAAGATAAAACCCATGACTAAATTAAAATTCATGGTGACGTTTCAATTATTACTTTAATCATCGTCAGAATAATAAGTTTCTTGAGCGGATGCTTTAAAATAATTTTATAGGAACAAACAATAATTAATGAAAACATAAAAAATGACATTGATAATCATTGGGTTAAATCAATAATTTCAAACACGCCATGTCTTGTTGCGTGTTTAAGGGTGGCTTCAAAAGAAATATGGATAATGCATCCTTGATGCTGAGTTCCGTTAGAGAACTTGCATGACCAATGATTGAGAAGTCCTTACGACTAATAGGGTGGTCGGAATCAGTCATATGTTGGAATACCGCTGAATTTGGAACTGTTCTTGATCGTCTTCCTAAGTGAGGAGTGACACCTAAGTGTTCGCAACATCTGACATTAAAGTGACGTCGAGTCTTCCCGATGTACGTAGCTCCACAGCTACTACATTTGAATTGGTATATAATGTTAGATGCGAGATCACTAGGAATCATGTCTTTCACATGGAAACGAGATCCTGTCCTTTCCAAATTCCAACCAAACAGCAAAGTAGAAGGAATCAAAGAAAAGATCTATATCAAACTTCCATATACTGGTTACCACAGCTTACAAATCCGACGCAACAGCCGCAGAACAATTAAAAAAGCATTTCCCTCTATACAATTAAGATTTGCTTTCACGACTTTGGAAAGGATAGGATCTCGTTTCCATGTGAAAGACATGATTCCTAGTGATCTCGCATCTAACATTATATACTAATTCAAATGTAGTAGCTGTGCAGCTACGTACGTCGGGAAGACTCGACGTCACTTTAATGTCAGATGTTGCGAACACTTAGGTGTCACTCCTCACTTAGGAAGACGATCAAGAACAGTTCCAAATTCAGCGGTATTCCAACATATGACTGATTCCGACCACCCTATTAGTCGTAAGGACTTCTCAATCATTGGTAATGCAAGTTTTCCAACGGAACTCAGCATCAAGGAGGCATTATCCATATTTCTTTTGAAGCCACCCGTAAACACGCAACAAGACATGGCGTGCTTGAAATTATTGACTTAACCCAATGATTGTTAATGTCATTTTTTACGTTTTCATTAATTATTGTTTGTTCCTTTAAAATTATTTTAAAGCATCTGCTCAAGAAACTTATTATTCTGACGATGATTAAAGTAATAATTGAAACGTCACCATGAATTTGAATTAATATTGTTTCGATTTAGGTATAGATCCTTTGGCACTATATTCTAATCTTTTTAGCCTCTCATCCAGTGTTGTTATGATTTGTTCTTGATTTTCTAGTTTCGCTAATATGAGTTGCAGACTTTGTTCGATATTACTAGTTCGTTCCTCCATTTTGCCACTTTCCTTTTCGTTGTTTACTGCATTGGCAAATGTTCGATTTTCATTAACTTGTCTGCTTACTGAAGGATGTTTATTAACCCCCCTTTTTTTATCTATTGCTCTATTCCTCATGTTTTGTAGTTCAATGGCCACTTTACAGCCACGCTCGTTAGCTGGATGCTCTTGTCCACAGTGTACGCATTTAGGTTTGACATCTTTTGGTTTGGTACACTCCTTAGTATGATTCTTTCCTGTGCATTTGACACATCTCGCTTGTCTGGCGCAAAATTTTTGGGTATGCCCATATGCCTGGCAATTTTTGCATTGAGATATTAATTTGGAGGATTTAAATGGTTGGATTTCGACTTTACATTGTAGTACGTATATGCTGTATACTATGTATTTTATTTATATCTTCGCTGTTGTCAAAAGTCACTATGAACATGTCAAGTGATTCCTTGGTACGCCACTTACTTTTATTTATAGCATTCACTGCTTTAAAACCTCTTCTTACCAATTTTTCAATTATGCTGTCTGGTTTGCACGAATGCGGGAGATATTTGACTATTACCTTAATTGGTCGTGTTCTTTCATCTTCGTATGTGAACCAACTGTGTGGTGTTTGCTCTCTTAGTATTTTTGTCACGCCACAATACATATCCTCGTCGCTGGCTTTAATTTGGAAGTTCTCTTTATTTACCATTTGGATTATGAATTTATTTATACCTATTTCCTTTGTGAGCAGTTCGATAAATTTATTATATTCGTTAATTCCTTCCACTATTATTGGTGCTGGAGGTTGGACTTTTTTTTGTTTAGGTTCAAGCCTATTAGTTATTTCTTCATTTTTTGTAGTATGTGGAGAAAATAAGGTATTCATTATTTTCCTTTTTTTTTGCCTGTTTCTTACCCTTACCCATTCTGTTTCTTTAGCCAGTTCCTCTTCATCAGTCTCGTATTCTTGCCTGGGAGGAGGCGTTGCCTCAGTATTTTTAGCGTTATTATTTGATTGATTGCAAATCTGTTTGATTTGATTTTCTAGCATACTTATATGTGTTTGCATTTGCGTGATCATACTATGTAGTTGATCTTTTTTATTGCTGACTTTTACCCATTCTGTATACAGTGCGTCCATAAAGTAACGCATAAATTCATTATTTCGTAAACCGGAGATATAAAGGAAAAATCCCGAAACAGGTAGATTTTGATTTTTAAATTCCGCTTTTTGGCATATATATCATACTAGTGACGTCATCCATCTGGGCATGATGACGTAAGCGATGATTTTTTAAATGAGAATATGGGTCATGTGATAGCTCATTTGAAAGGGTATTTAATTCTCTATTCACTAATATAAACATTAACATATTTATTTATACAAGGTGTTCAAAAAAAAACATTTTTTTAATTAAAATAATTGAGACAAAAAGAAGAATGTAATTTATTTAATTCAAAATACGTTTTACTATTGTCAGAAAACAGAAAAAAATGTTTATTTGACAAATAACTATTGTTTTTCGATTATATTCAATGTTAACGCTGCCACCCACCGGTCTGTTGGCAGTTTAAACATTTCGTTTAAACGAAAATCAATGTTTATTTGACAAATAAATTTTTTTGCTGTTTACTGACAGTAGTAAAATGTATTTTGAATTAAATAAATTACATATATTCTTCTTTTTGTCTCACTTATTTTAATTTAAAAAATGTTTTTTGAACACCCTGTATAAATAATTATTATGTTAACCTAACAATAAAAAACTGAAAACGTTTGTTTTCTATACTTCCACAAAATTTATTATATCTAAGTGACTACAGCTGTTTCGGCGGAGTGCCTTTCTCAAATAATATAGTTTACAATGTGTTTGCCTTTTTAATCTTCAACTGAAGAGGTTGAGGAGTGGGGAGCTGTTTGTCTCGAGTTGGTCATTCAGAATTATATCTGTATTTTTCAGTTTATTAATTTCCATAGATTCTAAAAAAGATAGCTTAAGGCCTTTATTTTGAATATGTAGAATTTTAAACTCTTCATTGAAAGAATGATTATGATCTAGAAGGTGAAGTGCGTATGTAGAAGTGTCTGTTTTTCTATTGTTGAATGCCCTTTTGTGTTCTGCTATCCGTTTGTCAAAAGTTCTGCCAGTTTGACCGATGTACGTTTTCGGACAGTCACCACAAGTTAGTTTGTACACACCACTCTGTAGTTGCTTTCTCTTTCGGCTTTTATTGTTCTTAATATATTTGCTTAAGTTGTTGTTAGTTCTGAAAGCTGGTGTTATTCCTTTCTTTTTTATGTATCTGGCTATTGTTGTTGTTATCTTGCCAGTATATGTGAGAGAGCAGAAGGTACTGGGTTCTTTCTGTGGTGGTGGATACACTAATTTCAGGGCTTTCTTATGGAGTTTTTGGTTTAAAATTTTGTTAACTGTTTGTTCGTTATACCCGTTGTTTACTGCTATTTGTTTAATGATGTTTAGTTCTATTTCGAAGTTATTTTTTGTCATGGGAATTTCTGTCAGTCTATGTATCATGCTATGGTAAGCTGCTAATTTGTGTTGTGTAGGATGGGATGATGAATTGTGTATAGTTGTGTCAGTATGGGTAGGTTTATGATATATGGAGAACTCATGTTTGTTGTGTAGTCTGGAAATCGTTACATCTAGAAAGTTTATAGAGTTATTCTGTTCTGTTTCTACTGTAAACTCAATATTATTATGAAGTGAATTAATATATGATAGAAATTGGTCAAGTTGTCTGTTAGTTCCTGTAAAGCATACTAGTATATCATCCACGTATCTCCACCAATATAAGAACTGTTTAAATACGGGATGTTTAGAAATTGTTGTTTCAAGTTGGTTCATAAATATATCTGATAGCAATGGGCTTAGAGGATTACCCATAATAAGTCCTGCACTGTTGTTTGTGTATATTTGATTATTGAATTCAAAATAGTCTTGATTTATGCAAATTTCAAGAAGGTGTAAAATTTCAGATGCAATGATCGGATTTGTACTATTATGGTCTAAAAGATTCTTAACTAAAACAAAAGTTTCTGTAGGAGGAACACTAGGAAAAAGATTTTTTACGTCAAATGAAATTAGTCTGGAGTTTTTGGGCAATTGAAAATGTTGTATTTTATTAACTAGTTCTAGTGTATTTTTTACGGTGAATTTAGGTGAAAATTTAGTGTATTCTGTAATAATATCTGACAGTTTTTTTGAAATTTTATATGACGGAGCTGTATAAAAAGAAACTACAGGTCTTATTGGGTGGTCAGGTTTGTGTAGTTTAATAAAAGAGTATAATTTAGGAGGTTGTGGGTTCATAATAGTACCCAGTATTCACCGTAAAAAATACACTAGAACTAGTTAATAAAATACAACATTTTCAATTGCCCAAAAACTCCAGACTAATTTCATTTGACGTAAAAAATCTTTTTCCTAGTGTTCCTCCTACAGAAACTTTTGTTTTAGTTAAGAATCTTTTAGACCATAATAGTACAAATCCGATCATTGCATCTGAAATTTTACACCTTCTTGAAATTTGCATAAATCAAGACTATTTTGAATTCAATAATCAAATATACACAAACAACAGTGCAGGACTTATTATGGGTAATCCTCTAAGCCCATTGCTATCAGATATATTTATGAACCAACTTGAAACAACAATTTCTAAACATCCCGTATTTAAACAGTTCTTATATTGGTGGAGATACGTGGATGATATACTAGTATGCTTTACAGGAACTAACAGACAACTTGACCAATTTCTATCATATATTAATTCACTTCATAATAATATTGAGTTTACAGTAGAAACAGAACAGAATAACTCTATAAACTTTCTAGATGTAACGATTTCCAGACTACACAACAAACATGAGTTCTCCATATATCATAAACCTACCCATACTGACACAACTATACACAATTCATCATCCCATCCTACACAACACAAATTAGCAGCCTACCATAGCATGATACATAGACTGACAGGAATTCCCATGACAAAAAATAACTTCGAAATAGAACTAAACATCATTAAACAAATAGCAGTAAACAACGGCTATAACGAACAAACAGTTAACAAAATTTTAAACCAAAAACTCCATAAGAAAGCCCTGAAATTAGTGTATCCACCACCACAGAAAGAACCCAGTACCTTCTGCTCTCTCACATATACTGGCAAGATAACAACAACAATAGCCAGATACATAAAAAAGAAAGGAATAACACCAGCTTTCAGAACTAACAACAACTTAAGCAAATATATTAAGAACAATAAAAGCCGAAAGAGAAAGCAACTACAGAGTGGTGTGTACAAACTAACTTGTGGTGACTGTCCGAAAACGTACATCGGTCAAACTGGCAGAACTTTTGACAAACGGATAGCAGAACACAAAAGGGCATTCAACAATAGAAAAACAGACACTTCTACATACGCACTTCACCTTCTAGATCATAATCATTCTTTCAATGAAGAGTTTAAAATTCTACATATTCAAAATAAAGGCCTTAAGCTATCTTTTTTAGAATCTATGGAAATTAATAAACTGAAAAATACAGATATAATTCTGAATGACCAACTCGAGACAAACAGCTTCCCACTCCTCAACCTCTTCAGTTGAAGATTAAAAAGGCAAACACATTGTAAACTATATTACTTGAGAAAGGCACTCCGCCGAAACAGCTGTAGTCACTTAGATATAATAAATTTTGTGGAAGTATAGAAAACAAACGTTTTCAGTTTTTTATTGTTAGATAAAATGAACTTCCATCAAGTAACGGTCGAATCCATCAATTATTATGTTAATGTTTATATTTTGGATAGAGAATTGAATACCCTTTTAAATGAGCTATCACATGACCCCTATTCCCATTTAAAAAAAATCATCGACTACGTCATCACGCCCAGATGGATGACGTCACTAGTATGATATATATGCCAAAAAATCGTAATTTAAAAATAAAAATCGACCTGATTCTGGATTTTTTCTTAAAGTCGCTGGTTTACGAAATAACGAATTTATGCGTTACTTTATGGACGCACTGTATAATAATTGTTCGTTTTGGGAACGTTGGCAATTTTCTTGAAATAAGTTATTATTTTGTTGCATTAAAAACGCTTCGTTTATTGTAGTCGGTTGCATTCCTCCTGCAGCCATATTTATATTTTATTCTTTATCCAAACACGGTTAACCTGTATTTGTTTTGAATTTAACTTTAATCAACATTTTCGATAAATGTAATTCTTAAATTATATTATTTAAAATAATCACTTACCGACCTGAATCGAGTGGTAAACAAAAAGAAGTTTCTGTCCAAGTAGTAGTTAAGCACTTAGTGAGTTTTTAATTTACCGCACTTAAACTACAATAGTTTGTAAATTTCGCGTATGAAGAAATTGTGCCCACTTCGACAGTTAGGAGGCGCAGATTTCTCCTTAAAAACACTATTAATTAGTTTGTTATATTATAATTAATAACTTTAATTTAAAGTCTAAATAACTGTTTCGTATCACAACAGATTTATTTTAACACTTTAGCAGAAATATAAAAAATTACATATTGTGTTAAAAGTTCCTATCTACTGATATTATGAGTGAACATTTTAACATAGATATATAAATAAAAAATAGACTAAAATCCATGTTTTTATAAACATTCTATCTACTTCAAATACATTATGAATGGTGCAATTGATTGTTTATTTAAAGTGGGGATTAAGTGTTAATAATAGTTTTTATTTCTTTAATATCTTAGATATAACTTGCACGTACCAATACTAAATAATCAGTTTTATTGTCATAAAACCAATTATAGTGATCAGTTTTACTTTTTGCTACAATGCATCTTTTTAAAGCAATATTTCTTAGTTTATTTAGCAGTGTCTTTTCTCAAAGATTTGATTTGGCATATTACTTGCCAGAGAACTGGAAAGATAACTTTAAAGATCTAAAAGGTCTTTCACAGGATACTTTTAATATTGTAAGTAATGTAATGGTTTTAATAGAAAATAAGCAGTTATAGACTAGTTTGTTTGCAATTTTTTACATATACTTTTCAAGGATTAAGAGTAATCTTACAAAAAAAGAAAGTCCAGGTATAAAATTTTTTTAACTTACGTTATAAAAAAATAGTAGAAGGTAAAATGGGAAAAGTACTAGTATTTAAGGTTATGTGCATGAGCATCTTAATAGTATCTGGCTGTATGACAATATTTTTATTTAATCATCAATCTTATGCACTGTAGTTGTCTTCCGTACAACCCCCAACAGAAAAAAAAAAACAGGAAAAAATTGCCACAAAAACATTACAAATACACTTAAGCACATTTTTTTTCATGGCCTGGCTTCACAGCTGACTGACAGAGCTGGATCTTTAAGTTGGGGGCTGTGTGGAAGACAACTATAGTGCACACTTGATTAAACAAAAAATTTTAATACAACCAGACATTATTAAGATGCTCATGCACATAACCTCAAGTAGTGGTATTTTTAACTTCTAATGACGTTCATTACTAATTCATGTCTAATGACATTTTTTATACTTGGACATTCGTTTTTATAAGATTACTATTTGATTGTAGCATTAGCATGATGAAAATTTTGTCGAAAGCGCTTATAGACCAAGAGGCAGCGCTGAAAAATCTATTTGAATTTACTAAAGCTAGATTTTTCACAGTTGATTACTGTGAGTGTGTAGAGAAACATACTGCGGTCGGTCAAGCGAAACGTAGAACAGGGGTTACTGAGAGGGTATCAAAGTTGCTTTCCTATGAAGGTAATTATTTCCATTTACTAAGGCTGAAAATCAGTACACACATTCTAAATTAAATATAAATAAAAGTTATTATAGTCGGTCAGCTATATGACGGGACCGAGCCGGTCGGTCGGCCCCAATAGTCGACTGAGGAAATGAAGCATTTTGGCTTGCAATTTTTTCTTCCAGCATGGATTTACTTAAAATTTTCACAGAAGGTAAAGAATGATCCAAGGATCATTTATATATCATGCCGCTATCATGCGCTAAAACCTTGGGGGTGGTTGCATTTTTTGTTACATATTAACTATCTAATTCGATGGAAAAAGTGATTCTAAGAAAAAAATGTTTTTTACAATTTCTTCGTAAAACTAATATTTTTCGAGTTATTCGCGCTTGAAAATAACAGTTTTTCGACGAAAAAATCGACTTTTTTAGAGGGTTTTTTGAGAATATCTCGAAAAATATGCATTTAATCAAAAAAACTGTAGATACCAAAATTGTACCTTTTAGTAACATAAACCAAATTCTCTTCCTACAATATCTTTAAGATCAATACAAACCGAGATACGGCATGTTAAAGGTTAGCTTTTTTCGTCAAATGCATAATTTTAAATATTCAAAGCCAAATAATGGGAAAAATTTGAATTTTTCGAGGAAAACTTAAATAATATTTTTTCAAGTATACAATTAGACCTTTCAAAAAAAATAATAAAAGTTTCTATCATGAAAATTAAGCGACATATAATCAAAAAAATGTCGGTACCTGCTTTTCTCTACGAAAAAATCAGTGGAAACAACCCCCGAACTACCTTCCTAATTCAAAATTGGTCTTCACCTTTCTGTAGTTCCTTTATATTTATATTATCAACACACTCAAGGAGTTTGACCTATTTAAAATGCCTAATTTTGGAAAAATTGGAGTTTAAAGAAAAATTGATTTTTCGCAATTTGATATTTTTCACCTTTTACTTCAAAATATCTCCGAAAATACTGAAGATACGAAAAAAAATATAAACTACTAAATTTTAGCTTTTTTAATAACTAAAATTACCGTGTACATAGATTTTCATTACAGTAAATAGTTAGCCAGATATAGCTGTTTAAAACCTCTATTTACCAGCAAACACCCCCTCATTCGAGCCCTTTAAACCCGCCCCAATTAAAAACTAAGGGATCTTACGGAATTTAATTTACACAGTCTTATAGCTCTTTAAAAATCGTACAAAATCATTTTTGAAGAAACTTTTTATCGACAAAAATATATAGAATATTTTTCGAGGTATTCTCAAAAAAACCCTCTAAAAAAGTCGATTTTTTCGTCGAAAAACTGTTATTTTCAAGCGCGAATAACTCGAAAAATATTAGTTTTATGAAGAAAATGTAAAAAATAGTTTTTTCTTAGAATCACTTTTTTCATCGAATTGCATGGTTAAAATGTAATAAAAAATTCCCACCCCCGAGATGGGGTGGCAACCACCCCAAGGTTTTACCGTATGATAGCAGCATGATATAGAAAATGATCATTGGACTATTCCCTACCTTCTGTGAAAATTTTAAATAAATCCATGCTGAGCGAAAAAATTGCGAGCCAAAATGCTTCATTTCCTCAATCGACTATTGGGGCCGACCGACCGGCTCTGTCCCGTCATACAGCTGACCGACTATAATAACTTTTATTTATATTTAATTTAGAATGTGTGTACTGATTTTCAGCCTTAGTAAATGGAAATAATTACCTTCGTAGGAAAGCAACTTTGATACCCTCTCAGTAACCCCTGTTCTACGTTTCGCTTGACCGACCGCAGTATGTTTCTCTACACACTCACAGTAATAAACTGTGAAAAATCTAGCTTTAGTAAATTCAAATAGATTTTTCAGCGCTGCCTCTACGTCTATTAGCTAAGGAATAAATACCTTTTACACACTTTGACATACAATTTTTTCACTTCTTTGATTCATTCAAGTTCATCACAAAAGTGTTATTTATAATACTAAAATCAATGATTGCTTAACAAAACTACAGTAGGTACACTACTGTACTTCTTTTTCTTAATTTGCAGTGCATTTCTGTGCAGGTGTCTACTGTACATTCTCTTGTCAGGTGAGATATTAGATAAACATGATTAAATTATTCTATTTATAACAGCACTGTGAAGCATTTCATAGCTCCAAATTCCTGCCCATTGGCCAATATTACGCATCCATGACATATTTTACGTCATAGATCTCTCTTACCCTCTATCTTTCCTTCGTGTATCAGTTGCTGAAAAGTGTAGTGTTGTCTTCGTAATATGTGCCCTAAGCAGTGGCGGCCCGTGAGGTAGTGCCATAGAGCCATGGCACTACCTTGCTAACTATGCAGAAACATATTTTTTATCTTAAAACATCTTAATGCCTGTTAATTTTTTTTGTGATTATTTCTGTGTAGCGCAATGCACATCTAACCACCGACTCTGACCGCCCACAGCTGACCGAATAAGGGATGAAGATCATGAAAATCCCGGTGCCGAAAGGTATAGTGGCACGCCAGAAAAGAGAAAGATTGTATGAGCATCCTATGTAAGTGACAGAGATAGAGCGGTATTGCACTTTTAATATACGTTTAAATTGGACTCTCCGTGCCAGGCTCGAAATCTCGAAAAGTAGATCTTAAGATACAATGTTTTAGGTCTATTTCTAGTTTCTTTACGCGTTCGCTTGACGCTATTGTGTTTATTATCTACTACTGTATTGTATATTTGTGTTTGTACTCTACTATATTTTTTAATTTGTAATTATTAGTGCGTCGTGGTCGTGGGTGTCGTAGGTATATAAATAATATTTTGATTATTTTCTACGTTTAATTTATTTATTGACAATGAATTAAATTAGTATATTAAAAAACTCTTTTGGTGGTTTTTCGTTAGAAAAAAAACTTCAAAATAAAGAATTCGGTCGGCCTTTACCCTATTTAAAAATTGAAAAACAAAGTGGAAATGGATAAAACCTTCGCTGTTGTAAGTTTAATAAAACTATTTATGATAAAAATAACTGGTTGTGTGGTTGCGAACAAAGTAATAAACTGTTCTAGCTGGTTGTGTGGTTGCGAACAAACTAATAAACTGTTCTTAATGCGTTTTGTTTGGAGGTGACGAGATATGCGATCAGTGGCGTAACTAACGCCAATGCAACCAATGCGGTGCATTGGGGCGCAGGCCTTGGGGGGGGGCGCAAAAAGTGATATTCTGAAAACTTTGTCTACGAATAGGAGCTTCAGGAAATACGTGCATTGGGGCGCAGTCAGACTAGTTACGCCACTGTATGCGATGCAGTTTTGTTGCGAATAAAAACAAGGTTTACCTTCTCCGGACATTTAGTTGCTTCTCATTTATTTATGTCAGATAAGTTTTCCGCTTATAAGGATAAGTTCGCCGAATCATTTCTTAATGAAACATGCACACAATTTTTATTTTTAAACAAAACTCGGCTTAAAACTTAATTACAAGTATTGTATCAGCGAGACGAATTAAGTACTACCTCTGGGGTTGTTCCGTTATCAGTTTTATTAAATGATGAAGGTTTAAAATGTACATTTGAAGAAACTGTTAAACTTTTAAGTATATTAATAACCATTCCCATGTCAACATCTGAAGCAGAACGTTGTTTTTCAATGCTAAAACGAATTAAGACATTCCTCAGAAATACCATGAAGGAAGAACGACTAAATGCTTTAAGTATGCTGCCTGCAGAAAGACATTTTGTAAATGGCATTGACAATTTTAATAATAAAGTCATTGAAAACTTTGCCACCAAAAAAGAAAGAAGGATGGACTTCACATATCGTAAACTTTAACAGTGATATTAAATAACTTTGTGCGTGTGTGTAAATAATAGAAGAGTGTTATTTTTATAATTTTCTAAATAGGTTCTAGAGACCAAATCGTAACAACAAACTTAGTACATCAGCAGTGGTAGGAAGAATGACAGATTGACAGCATAGGATTAAAGGACGTGGTGGTCGGATGAGTGCGAGAGACGGAAGCTGATGCGTGATGACGAGCGACTGAGAATCGGGCAAACGAAGGACATCGGGGAGAAATCATGCCCTAACGGGCGATTCCACCCTGATGCCCTAGTATGAGAGTGGTGGGTTTAGCTGGTCCCGGCCACATCGGAGTTACGGAGGGCAGGGAGGTCCGATTTAGGGCCAAACTGGTCGACGTGACACTGATGAGGTTTCAGCTCAGGAACCCAGCACTGTTGGAAATGTTTACTTCCGACGTCTGTTTGCAGATTCCCCACCTAGTGATGAAAAAAAAAGTACATCAGCAGTAAATACTGGTGGTAAGTTGAGTTTTTTTATTGTTAATTACTTAATTTACGGAACTGTTTTGATAAATTTTGGTCAATTTCTTGGCATCCCAAAAATAGTAATATAAGATAAAAATATCTGCACCTATTTTTTTTAATTTCTATTTTATATCCTTTTTGACAGTATCGTGAAACCGTCACTAAAAATTTAGGCAGCTGCCCGGATTCTGGCACTACCTTCCTAAAGTTATACGAGCCGCCACTGGCCCTAAGTAAACAGTCTTCTTACTTTTTACACAGTTAAAAATTCCCTTTCATGGATTCTCCTTAACGCTTCCTCATTTATGACTCTATGCGTCCATGATATTTAAACCATTGCGCGCAGACACCGCATATCAAAAACTTCAAGTTTTTTTAATTTAGTTGGCCTTTAACGTCCATGCTTGCATTCCGTACAAGAAAACAAGCCAAACGTAACACTTTAGCATCTTGTGTCTCAGGTTGAAATCCAACTTGCGATCAGTCACAAACTTACGAAGTCTTAACCCTTATCCGGGTAACACATTTTACTTACATAATCGGGCAACTCGGCTCCGTTGGGCCCACCACTGTTCTTGAATGTACTATTCATATTTAGCCATATATTTCTAATATTCTTTTTGATTTTTTATTAAAGTTAAATTTAAATTATCTAGATTAAAAAAAAGGTGCTACTATAGTATGCGGTCTACCTCGAGGGTGTGATCTATCTGACGGATTTGCACAAAATAATGACATGCAAGAAAGCTTTTGTAGAAAAAATATTTATTCACAAGTAATAAAGATTTGGAGCCAAATAAAGATTTAATTAATAAATAAATAAAAACTTTTGTACATCTACCAGGCCATTTTATTTGAAAAGAGGGGTTGATGTTTACGCATACCCTGGAAAAAATTACGGTATTTTTGCCTTTCATTATTGTGTAAAAACCCTTCTGAGAAAAGATTATGGTAATTAGCAGTTCATGTATAAAGTATCGACAAAAACAACCTTTACAAAATGAATAAAACGCATAAGTCAGAAGAATATTATTATTTTACTTTTACAAAAATAATACTTTGTCATATCAATTTACTACACACAAGTCCAAAAGTTTGGAATACGTACAAATAATATATCTACGTCTGTCGTGGTTTCAAAACTGTTGTTGATATTCATTTTAGAGCGTTTTTACATGAAAATGATAAAAACTTTGAATAGTTTTTGTATCATTTGGCCCATTTTGGTCACATTTCTGATTAGTGTATTTTCACATTATTTCAGTCTGTGTTTAAATTTGAATTGAGCCGTTTAAAAATGTCTAGAAACGTGATATCTCACTTTGACAGATCTAGGGTAATTGATTTGTTACAACAGGGCTTTAGTCAAAGTGATATCGCGAATATTGTTGATGTTACTCAGAGTGCTGTATCTAAAATTTAAAAAAATTCCAAGAGACAAATGACGTCAAGGATCGTCCCAGAAGTGGTAGAAGTCGATGTATAACTGCAGCACAAGATCGGCAGATAACATTGATAGCTCGAAGAAATCGTCTGGAATCCACAAGTGGTATATCCAGAGAAATTTCTAGGCTGCAAGGACTGAATATTTCAAGGCAAACAATAACACGCCGACTAAATGCGGTAAATTTGTATCGTAGAAGGCCCTTATATGTTCTTATACTAACCTACCAACACAAAATAGTAAGGTTGCAATGGGCTAGAGACAATGGTGCAACATGGTTCTAACTGGAATAACGTGATGTTATCTGATGAGTCAAAAATTGGCTTGGTATTTGATTCGCGAAGAACACTGGTTTGGAGGGCCCCAGGACGACAAGCCCGACTAGAAACAGCCCAACCGCGTGTCCCGTTTGAAGGTGGCAGTATTATGGTTTGGGGTGGTATTATGAGTGGTACACGGACGCCACTGCTGGTTCTGGAGAGAAGTGTCACTGGTGCTGTGTACATCGAGGAAGTTTTAAATCCTGTCGTACGTCTACTCCGAGGGGTAGTAGGTGATGAATTTGCATTTATGCATGACAACGCACCTCCTCATCGAACAGCAGTAGTACAAAATTTTCTGGAAGAAGAAGGAATATCTACATTACAGTGGCCCTCGAATTCCCCCGATATGAACGTTATTGAACATGCTTGGGACATTCTCAAGATACACATCAAACAGCGAAACAACCCCCCTATTACACTTCGCGAACTAAAAGATGCTGCTCGTGAAGAATGGGAGAGAATTCCGCAAGCCCAGCTCGACCAGTTAATCGGAAGCATGCCAAATCGCCTACAGGCATGCATACAGGCCAATGGAGGAAATACTAATTATTAGTTTTATTGAAAATTATTTTTTTCTTTACTAATTTATTTTTAAATATAAGTGGTATTTTCTAAGTTTTTCACTCCAAGAGAATAAATATTTTTTTTGCATATCGTTTATCTGGTTTTGTGATTTATTTAGTATTGTTAAGAATTGAAACAAAATGATGTTTAACTATTCAGAAAAGTTTATATATAAAAATCAGTAAAAAGACCAAATATTCCAATATTCCAAACTTTTGGACATATGTGTATTTTAGCTGGGACTAAGCCACAAGATTAGCTTATTCCCAACTAGAATAGCAAATTGATATGACAAATTAAATTATTATTAAGTATTAGGTTAAAAAAACAATAAAAATAAAAAACCATAGATTAGTTTTCGGGACATTTTATTCGCACTATCTACTTTCACTCTAATTCAATATAATTTTAGGAGCTTAGTTGTCGACACTGTATCAAACACGATATCAAACGACTGATAGAAGATGCATTATTTATTTCAAAATATGTACAGGTACCTACCTAACAATATTATTGCATTCCAACAATGATTATCAGTTTTTAAAATTCATTTAAAATATATATAACATCCATTGTAAGCATCTCTTTGATGTTCACATCAAACAGATGTTTACAGTGTTTGTTACACGTTTAGACTTTACTATTGGATTTCCGGAATCATAAAAGTCGTTTAGATAATCCACAAAAACATTACCTGACTGACAGATTAGACCTGTAACGCATAAGATTATGTAACAAAGATTTAGATTTTAGGTATAAATACAAGTAGGGTCCGACGGGCCTAAAATCCTTTCGACGCAATAATTTCAAAAATGATAATGAATATTTTGAATAGCTCATGACTATGTTGAAGGAAACATACTTCTAAACAAATTCAGTAATGCATAAAATTCAATAAACAATTTTTTATCAGTTTATGATAAAAGGATTGGCGTCTCGAGCCCGTTGGACCCACCTTGCCCGGATAAGGGTTAAAAAAGCATTTCTGGCTTCTTCTACTCTACCCTTTATTTCAGTCTTATTGCCCGTTATAATATTTCAATCAGCGGTATTAGAGTCCTTGCAGAAGTTTACACGTATTGTTTTGGGTAGGGCAATAAATGTAGAGCGAATCCAATGCCAATGATATGGAATCATGCCAGCATCGTAGATATTTTAAAGAGCTTCGCAATATTGTCTACGGTTTCTTCATTAAATAAATTTATAGTTTGATAGCGTGTACAAGCTCAGCTTTCAAAACACTTGGGTCATCCTCGTGGTCTGCTTGATACAGGTCTCTATTTAATAATTTTCTTGATGAAGGCTTCTGGATTTCTCCTTTCTATATGACCCACCCATCTAAGTTTATGTTCCTTGATAAATCTGGTGAGGTCTTCTCCTTTTAAAAGTTCTCTTACTTCGTGTTTGATCAGTTTTCTAAATTCCTTATTACCTACATTTAGTGGGCCTGCATTATTTTTCTCTCTAGGATCCTCAATTTTTTGTTATCTTTCTGTATCAGACACATTACTTCAGCATCTTGTGTGATTACTTGTCTAATTGCTGCTCTGGAAGTTTTCAGTTTGGTGTTCAAAATACGCTTCTTATCTTTGAGCAAGTTTTTGTATTTCCAAGTAGCTATCATGAGTTCCATTAACTGAGACCCCAAGATATTTAAAGTGCTCTACCTTTTCAAACCCATATTCACCAATATTTAACCTTGTCACATTAACCTTGTCACATTCTTGAGCATATTATTGTTTTATTTTGATTTATTGCTAAACCCCTTTTGGATGCTTCCTGACACAACTTCGCAAATTCTTCCTTAAAACTGTTTAGGTTTCTGCTAATCAATACTATGTCATCAGCATAGGCCACAAGTTGCGACGTCGATGTTATATTTATTGTACAAACCTTTTATTTCTATAGGTCTTATTAGCCTTCATTAAAGTGACGACATTAAGCGACATTAAAGTGACGTGATAGAGAGTCGCCTTGTCGTACTCCAGTTGCTATTTCTATAGTTTTGGCGATTCCGTCATCCGTTATTATTGCTGCAATCGATCCTTCCATTGTCATTTTCGTAAGTTGTATGAGTGATGTTTTTATACAAGATGACATTTTGACATATATGTTTAGTCTGTATAACCAATGGTCTAAGCCAAGAGAAGAAAAAATATTTTTTGAATAAACTTTCGTGATTTTGTTAATGTATTTTTTGCCACATACCTTATTAAATAATTTGTTCTTAAAATTAGCGTCAATTTTATTTAATTCCAGCACACTCTTTTAAAAGACTTAAATTATCCGATTGAAAATCACTGGATTACTACAGAAGATGGTTATGTTTTGCAACATCATCGCATAAGTGGACGAAATCAATCTCACTCAACAAGTAAGAGCCAAAAACCAGCAGTTCTTCTAATGCATGGACTTGGTGGAAGTTCTATAGATTGGGTGCTTTGGGGACCAGAGAAAGGTTTAGGTCTTGTTTTAGCAGATGCTGGATATGATGTATGGTTAGGTAATAATAGAGGTAATCTTTGGTCAAGAAGTCACAAGCGCTTGAATCCCGATATTGATGAAGACGGAGAAGAGTTCTGGGATTATAGGTAGTTATGTGTATATTTCTATTATGATGCTAAAACCACGAATGCCAATTTTTTTTATTTTATACTGTTTTGTGCTACATATTTTTATATAAATTAATTTCAATCTAGATATAATAAATTATATACGGAATTTCGGTTTTGGTAGCTTTATTTCATATACAGGGAGCACGTAAAGGTTGGAATAAATTCATTTTTGCGTGAATAGGAGATTTTGAAAAGAAATCCCGAAATAAGTCTATTTTTCAAAAATGAATAACCATTTTTAATTTCGTTGCAACACGAAACTACAGCCGCATCATTATTCCAGTTCAATCAGAGAGTGCAGCAAGCATCTCTACCGGTTTCGTAACTCATTAGTTTCTCATCAGGAGGCGCATATGCTGCTCTGTCTGATCCAACTAGGACAAACCCCGGCGTGCAGTCACAAATTGCAACGAACGAAATGGCAGGGATGCAAGCCCGGCCCTAGGGATTTTGCCGCCCTAGGCCAGATCGGCGACAGCCGCCCCCCTCCTTAGTAGACCAATGGCTCACCACGTTACTTCAGCCATCGTCAAGGTTTTATTTTTATTCATGTGTGCTTTGTGCTAAATTATTTAATATGGCATTTTCTACTTTAATTGAACAATAAAAACTTAAAACACATATATTTGCAAAAACTCACTGTACAGATCCATAATTACACACTTACATTTTTAAGTAAGTAGCACTCTTCTTATCTTTGGCACGGGAAAAGTCTTTTAATAATTCTCCAAGATCCAAGGACTCGGCTATTTCATGTTCAATAGAGATTGCCGCTAGAGCACTCAAATGTTCCTGTGACATAGTTGATCTTAAGTAATTTTTTATTAGTGAGAGAGAGAAAAAGCTTTTTTCTCTAGAGGCCACTGTCACTGCTAGGGTTAATAAAATCCTCAAAGCAACACTAACGTTGGGTGCGAAATCAAAATCATACTCTCTAATCATTCTCAGGGTCTCTAGAGGTGTACTCTTGGGTTTCACAATCGTGGAAAGTACTTTGAGTTCATCTTTTAGGTCAGCATAATTTAGATCTTTTGACTCATCAAAAGTTGAAGCATCACCCAGTTTAAAACATTTATCTGATAAATCATGCGTCTTTCTTGCGTCTGTCAAATAGCTCTGGAATTTTAAATCACTTCTGAGAGACTTAAAATGGATTTCCGTTTTTCCTAATAAACTCACAGCTTGATACATTCTCCCATATCAATACTCTGCAGGAATTTGCTGACTACGTTGATGTTAAGTAAAACGTCGTGCCATATTACCACAGAGCAGAGAAAAGTAAAATCACGGATTTTATTTTAAACCATTTTAGCGTTGTTTTTTTGACAGTGATTTCTACAACAGCATCGTAGATTTCTTCAATTTGGTATCTGATCGGAATAATTGCATCAATTCTCATCTAGTTCCCATCTAGTTGCGGACAAAATTTTAATGTTATGCTATAAATATGATTTTTCAGTATAGCCCGACGATAATTAGATGCTGAGAAAAAGTTGCAAATTTTTGTTACTAAACAAGTAAAAGAAAGAAACTGCAAACTGTGCGGCTTTAGCAGCATCGTTCATGACTAAGTTGGGTGAATGGCTAGAAAATGGGACAAAAAGTTTTTCACTTTCATGTTTGTCCCATGATCATACCCTTGTCCTCTCATATCTTACAAAGGTTTTCTCAGTTCATTCAGTTCTTGCAAGATAACTTCTGTAAGTCCCAAGCCAGTGGTTTACAGTAAAGGCACAAATCCAAGAAAATGTTCTGCGATTTTAACATTTTGTGAACAGGAACCTAAATGACAAAACCTACAACAATAGTCATCTGTTCTCCACCCCAGAAATATCAGGTGTACAATGTAAAATTATGCTATAATACTTTGCCGATTTCAAAAAGTTTAAAATTTTATTTTTGATTTGGTCATGGAGGAGTTGATTAATTTCTTTTTGAATACGTTTTCCCAAGTAGTGATGTTGCTTGTTATTAACATTCGTTGTTCTCCTAATGTGCTCTTGTAGAACAGAATCAAATTTTCCAAAGAGCTCAACAAGCTTTAAAAAATTGCCATTGTTGTGATGTAAAAGTTTATCAGAATCGCCCCTCAATGGAAGTCATTATTGTGCTAAGAACTGTATTATTTATATAAGGCGTTCTATTACATTTTTTCAATGACGAGTTTCTGAATTTGGAACTTTTTGTGTTTCTTCGTATATGGTTTTGCCCGATTCTAGTCTAATTGCTAGTTCTACCACTGTCGCTGTGACTGTAGATGAGCTGGAGACTTAGCGTGGCTGGACAGAGTTTCAGCCATATTAGGTTTCCATTTAATATATCCTTTTTCAGTAAATTTTTTTTAAGTGAATTTCAGTGAATTTAATTTAGTTCTGATTCCACTATTAATATGCGATGAAGAAGAAGGCGGTGTTGTCGATTTCCCGTCGAATGAACCTTGCAATTGTTATTGTTTCACTTATTTAATTCTCGTTTTTACAGTTGCATTTTTGCCGCTCTTGTTCAAAATATTGATTTTTTATCATATTAAAAACATAATTTATTATTTCTTCAATTTCAAAAATTGACTGCCCTCTAAAATTGGCCGCCTCTAAATATGCCGCCCCTAAATATGCCGCCCTGGCCGGCCGCCCAGTTCGCCCACCCCTGGGGCCGGGCCTGCAGGGATGCCCTAGCGGCAACTGCTAGCAAAAAACTAAATTTTCAATCTAATACCACATAAAACAACATCCAAAAATGTTATTCTACATCCTACCAGATTGAAAACAATGGGAACCTTGTCTGGTAACACCTCCGAGGCTTCTACAATTTGCAAGTCATAACGGATGCTGAGACTAAGGAAGATGAGGGAATTTTACAATTTATAATTCACGTCCCATCTGCTCAGCGCGGTAAAGTTCCAACGAGAATGGTTACCTGTGTTGCAACGAAATTCAAAATGGTTAGGTATTCATTTTTGATTTATAAGTTTACTCTGATTGGAGTACGAAGGTAATCATTCTCGTTGGAACTTTACCGCGCTGAGCAGATGGGACGTGAATTATAAATTGGAAAATTCCCTCATCTTCCTTAGTCTCAGCATCCGCTATGAGACTAGTGAAGATGAGCGAATTTTACAATTTATAATACTAATGTAGAAGCCCCGGAGGTGTTACCAGAGAAGGTTCCCATTGTTTTCAATCTGGTAGGATGTAGAGTAACATTTTTGGATGTTATTTTAGGTGCTATTAGATTGAAGCCTTAGTTTTTTAAGTCTATTTTTATTTTTAAATCATGACTTTTTGGCATCATAATAGTGACCTCATCCATCTGAGGGTGATGACTTAATTGATGATTTTCTTAATGAAAATAGGGGTCGTGTGATAGCTCATTTGAAAGGTTATTCAATTCTCTATTCAGTACTATAAACATTAACATAACTATAATAAAAATAATAAAATGATGGTTTTGCTTGTTTTAGATTCAGAGGGTTGCACACTCACACTAGCTAGACAGGCCCTGTTTCTACCCTTTCAGGCGTCATCAGTAGCTTTCCAAAGTGTGCCCACCTCTGAACCGAAAAATAGCTCCACCATCATTTTAAAGGGAATCTGAAAAATAATTCAAATTTCCCATCAGACGCGATACAGCGACATCTACTAAAAAATTGAAGAATCTCAGATGCAGAATCCACCAATTTAATAAATTAAAATGGTAGAAAACTGAGATCCTTCGTGTTTGAAATTTCTTACTGGTACATCCTCAATCTGCGACTTTTTCAATTAATAAGACAGCAGACGACGAATATAGAAAACGAAAGGGAAACGATCACATTTCGCTTTCATTCGTCTAGGAAGAACGGGCAGCAGAGGAACTTTCAGTTCTCAAATCCGAGTAATAGGAAATAAAAATAATAAAATGATGGTTTTGCTTGTTTTCGATTCAGAGGGTTGCACACTAGCTAGACAGGCCCTGTTTCTACCCTTTCAGGCGTCATCAGTAGCTTTCCAAAGTGTGCCCACCTCTGAACCGAAAAATAGCTCCACCATCATTTTAAAGGGAATCTGAAAAATAATTCAAATTTCCCATCAGACGCGATACAGCGACATCTACTAAAAAATTGAAGAATCTCAGATGCAGAATCCACCAATTTAATAAATTAAAATGGTAGAAAACTGAGATCCTTCGTGTTTGAAAGTTCTTACTGGTACATCCTCAATCTGCGACTTTTTCAATTAATAAGACAGCAGACGACGAATATCGAAAACGAAAGGGAAACGATCACATTTCGCTTTCATTCGTCTAGGAAAAACGGGCAGCAGAGGAACTTTCAGTACTCAAATCCGAGTAATAGGAGATAAAAATAATAAAATAATGGTTTTGCTTGTTTTCGATTCAGAGAGTTGCACACTAGCTAGACAGGCCCTGTTTCTACCCTTTCAGGCGTCATCAGTAGCTTTCCAAAGTGTGCCCACCTCTGAACCGAAAAATAGCTCCACCATCATTTTAAAGGGAATCTGAAAAATAATTCAAATTTCCCATCAGACGCGATACAGCGACATCTACTAAAAAATTGAAGAATCTCAGATGCAGAATCCACCAATTTAATAAATTAAAATGGTAGAAAACTGAGATTGAAAGAGTCGCAGATTGAGGATGTACCAGTAAGAACTTTCAAACACGAAGGATCTCAGTTTTCTACCATTTTAATTTATTAAATTGGTGGATTCTGCATCTGAGATTCTTCAATTTTTTAGTAGATGTCGCTGTATCGCGTCTGATGGGAAATTTGAATTATTTTTCAGATTCCCTTTAAAATGATGGTGGAGCTATTTTTCGGTTCAGAGGTGGGCACACTTTGGAAAGCTACTGATGACGCCTGAAAAGGTAGAAACAGGGCCTGTCTAGCTAGTGTGCAACCCTCTGAATCGAAAACAAGCAAAACCATCATTTTATTATTTTTATCTCCTATTACTCGGATTTGAGTACTGAAAGTTCCTCTGCTGCCCGTTTTTCCTAGACGAATGAAAGCGAAATGTGATCGTTTCCCTTTCGTTTTCTATATTCGTCGTCTGCTGTCTTATTAATTGAAAAAGTCGCAGATTGAGGATGTACCAGTAAGAACTTTCAAACACGAAGGATCTCAGGTTTCTACCATTTTAATTTATTAAATTGGTGGATTCTGCATCTGAGATTCTTCAATTTTTTTTCAATTTTTTTTTTTTTTTTTTATTAACATAACTATTTATACAAGGTATCCAAAAAAATATATCAATAATTTTTAGCTTTGAAAAATGCGGTTATTATGACCTACCAGCAACAATAGACTACATTCTCCAAACAACTGGAGAACAAAAATTGTTTTACGTAGGATTCTCCCAAGGAACAAGTCAATTTTTTGCAATGGCTGCTTTAAGGCCTGAATATAACGACAAGATAGCATTGATGTCAGCAATGGCTCCGATTGCTTATATGGGACATTTAAGCGCACCATTACTTCGCTTCGCTGCAACGTATGTAGAAGCTTTAACGGTAAGTAAGTATGTGCTATTTATACTAAAATCACAATAAAGATGCACTAGAAATTAACAAACCAAGACACGTTGAACGTTACGAGGAGCACTCCCGAATAATGATTTAAAATGTATAAAATTGTAAAAAAATTGTAAATCATGATTTGGGATTTACAATGAACATTATGTTACGGTAAGTATGATTAATTGGAAATTATTAATAATTACCGGTTACTATGAATACAAACCGAATAGCTAGGTAAAAGTAATAAATATGGCAGAATTAATCACATCGACCGGTAATTATTAATGTATCTCGGATTAGAACGGTAAATGTGATAAATTTCAATACCGTTAAGTGCTTAGAAGATTGCGGAGTGTAGGGAGGTTTATTAGTCACTGCGACATACCAGAACTAAATATGGCGCATAGCGCATAACACAGTGTTAGTCAATGTATAGTCGGAAGGGGTCACTGTGTAATACACTATTAATGTATTAAATACATCCTTACCTCCTGTTACTTTAGCCGAAATAAGAAGAAGATTTAGAAGCGATAATAACAGATCATTGTGATGATGCTGATGATGGAGCAAGGCACCGTGGTGATTGGAACTCAACAGTACAACCGGGGATTCACATTTAGCGAATATTAAAGATACAGGTAACACTAACAGCCCAATCGAAAATAATGCGTGTGCGATAATTGCTGTCAATGAGGAAGACAATGCCAGTATTCTTCAAGGTAATGAGGGAGACGAATAAGATGGCAGTGCAATTGACAAAACTTTAAAAGAAAATTCAATCACTTGTAAAAGAATCTGACAGAATATTAAAGAACTCTAATGATAGATTCTCTGTTGTAAGAAAAAGTAGGTCAAAGTGTTAGAGTGCGAATTCCAGAAGTTGATAGAGCTAAGGCCGATAGCCGAAACACTATTGCCATTATTATTTCTGTTATAGATGAAAAGCTATACAAGCTAGGAAATAAGCATGGCATTTTGAACCAACTTCATGCAAGAAACGAATTTACCACCTGCAAGGAAACACTTATTTCAGTCAATGAAGCGCCTGATACTGAGATAAGTCTCAGTGAATGAGACGTTCGTAAATAAGCGTTCGTAAATATTCGAATTTAGGCAGTCAAGGACTCTGCCACTGCAATACTAGTGGCCAATGCAACTAAAAACGCTGCCAACGTAAAAAAATTAAGCGTTCTTTGTAATTATAAGTACCACAAAAGCCTTTCCTAAAAAACAAGTGATTATACTTAGTCTAAATAGTAACTTAAGAGTAAACAGTAGCGCGTCATCAATATTTTTGTTTTTCGAAAGTTCTGCGAACTTTCAATAGTAAGGCAACAGTGCGTCGGTAATTCGACACTGACAGTAACATTTATACTATCAAAAACAATAATTTTTACGCTGTACTTAAACTGCCGTCAAACGGTCGTGCACTATAATGCCGTTAACAGCTATGACGTCATTCTTATGATGCGTTTGACGGCATTTTCTTCGGCTGCCGTTCGCTTGGAGGCTGGCCATCTTAGTATCAATTTCTGATAGAGTATATTAATATTAGAAGATTTTCTTGTAAACGAAAAAGAAAACAAAGTAAAGTATTAAAACGTATTTTAATTAAGGGTAATGATAAATAATAATTAAATTAGTGATTGATGGATTCGACCGTTACTTGATGGAAGTTCATTTTATCAAATAATAATACACTGAAAACGTTTGTTTTCTATATTTCCACAGAATTTATTATAACTAAGTGACTACAGCTGTTTCGGCAGAGTGCCTTTCTCAAGTGATATAGTTTACAATGTGTTTGCCTTTTTAAGTCTTCAACTGAAGAGGTTGAGGAGTGGGGAGCTGTTTGTCTCGAGTTGGTCATTCAGAATTATATCTGTATTTTTCAGTTTATTAATTTCCATAGATTCTAAAAAAGATAGCTTAAGGCCTTTATTTTGAATATGCAGAATTTAAAACTCTTCATTGAAAGAATGATTATGATCTAGAAGGTGAAGTGCGTATGTAGAAGTGTCTGTTTTTCTATTGTTGAATGCCCTTTTGTGTTCTGCTATCCGTTTGTCAAAAGTTCTGCCAGTTTGACCGATGTACGTTTTCGGACAGTCACCACACGTTAGTTTGTACACACCACTCTGTAGTTGCTGTCTCTTTCGGCTTTTATTGTTCTTAATATATTTGCTTAAGTTGTTGTTAGTTCTAAAAGCTGGTGTTATTCCTTTCTTTTTTATGTATCTGGCTATTTTTGTTGTTATCTTGCCAGTATATGTGAGAGAGCAGAAGGTACTGGGTTCTTTCTGTGGTGGTGGATACACTAATTTCAGTGCTTTCTTATGGAGTTTTTGGTTTAAAATTTTTTGTTAACTGTTTGTTCGTTATAGCCGTTGTTTACTGCTATTTGTTTAATGATGTTTAGTTCTATCTCGAAGTTATTTTTTGTAATGGGAATTTCTGTCAGTCTATGTATCATGCTATGGTAGGCTGCTAATTTGTGTTGTGTAGGATGGGATGATGAATTGTGTATAGTTGTGTCAGTATGGGTAGGTTTATGATATACGGAGAACTCATGTTTGTTGTGTAGTCTGCAAATCGTTACATCTAGAAAGTTTATGGAGTTATTCTGTTCTGTTTCTATTGTAAACTCAATATTATTATGAAGTGAATTAATATATGATAGAAATTGGTCAAGTTGTCTGTTAGTTCCTGTAAAGCATACTAGTATATCATCCACGTATCTCCACCAATATAAGAACTGTTTAAATACGGGATGTTTAGAAATTGTTGTTTCAAGTTGGTTCATAAATATATCTGATAGCAATGGGCTTAGAGGATTACCCATAATAAGTCCTGCACTGTAATAATAGTACAAATCCGATCATTGCATCTGAAATTTTACACCTTCTTGAAATTTGCATAAATTAGAACTATTTTGAATTCAATAAACAAATATACACAAACAACAGTGCAGGTAATCCTCTAAGCCCATTGCTATCAGATATATTTATGAACCAACTTGAAACAACAATTTCTAAACATCCCGTATTTAAACAGTTCTTATATTGGTGGAGATACGTGGATGATATACTAGTATGCTTTACAGGAACTAACAGACAACTTGACCAATTTCTATCATATTATATTAATTCACTTCATAATAATATTGAGTTTACAATAGAAACAGAACAGAATAACTCCATAAACTTTCTAGATATAACGATTTCCAGACTACACAACAAACATGAGTTCTCCGTATATCATAAACCTACCCATACTGATACAACTATACACAATTCATCATCCCATCCTACACAACACAAATTAGCAGCCTACCATAGCATGATACATAGACTGACAGAAATTCCCATGACAAAAATAACTTCGAGATAGAACTAAACATCATTAAAGAAATAGCAGTAAACAACGGCTATAACGAACAAACAGTTAACAAAATTTAAACCAAAAACTCCATAAGAAAGCCCTGAAATTAGTGTATCCACCACCACAGAAAGAACCCAGTACCTTCTGCTCTCTCACATATACTGGCAAGATAACAACAAAAATAGCCAGATACATAAAAAAAGGAATAACACCAGCTTTCAGAACTAACAACAACTTAAGGAAATATATTAAGAACAATAAAAGCCGAAAGAGAAAGCAACTACAGAGTGGTGTGTACAAACTAACGTGTGGTGACTGTCCGAAAACGTACATCGGTCAAACTGGCAGAACTTTTGACAAACGGATAGCAGAACACAAAAGGGCATTCAACAATAGAAAAACAGACACTTCTACATACGCACTTCACCTTCTAGATCATAAACATTCTTTCAATGAAAAGTTTCAAATTCTGCATATTCAAAATAAAGGCCTTAAGCTATCTTTTTTAGAATCTATGGAAATTAATAAACTGAAAAATACAGATATAATTCTGAATGACCAACTCGAGACAAACAGCTCCCCACTCCTCAACCTCTTCAGTTGAAGACTTAAAAAGGCAAACACATTGTAAACTATATCACTTGAGAAAGGCACTCTGCCGAAACAGCTGTAGTCACTTAGTTATAATAAATTCTGTGGAAGTATAGAAAACAAACGTTTTCAGTGTTTTATTATTAAATTAAATTAGTCTTTATTTATTGTAAAACCTGTTGTAAACTAAGAAAAAAATTAATTATAGAAATTTAATCATTTCTTTGGAATGGAACCCTGGATTTATTTTGAAATGTTTTGGGGTTCCTTTTCTTTTCCTTTGGTAGTCCTAGAATAGAATATAGAATAGAAATATGCTTTATTGTCACTGAAAATACAAATTTTATGGACAAAGCTTAATTAAAGTCAGAAAAAATAAATAAATAATATTTAACAATAACAATAACAAATACAATTTTCTGAAATTTGATAAATCGTCAATATAAAAATAAATATACATAAATACGAAATATAAGTTAATAAAGTAAAGAAAAAAAAAAACAAAATCGATATATTGCAACAATTTATAGAAATTTCAAAGTGAACATACAACAAAGTAAACTATTTATAGACATAGGAACTAATAAGTTTAAACTGCTGCATGTGACACCCAAATATAGATAAGTTTGGTTACTTGTACATTACTGTAATTTTTTAGTTAGTCATTAAGGCCTATTGCTGTCAGGCCTTGTCCTTTTGGGCGTCCTCGTTTCTTTACTGCCACTGGCATTTTAATTGTCGACAAAGCAACATCGTTCACTTGAAGAGTTTGGTGAGTAATAAGAAGTTCATTTCCTGGACTTGAATCTTGTATATTCCCTTCCACGTTATCTACCCTACTTATCTCTTGACTAGGGATGGCGGTTTTTGACAAAACACCGGTTTTCGGTTATACCGGTTTTTTTTGCTTACGGTTTAACCTGGCGGTTATTACCGGCCAAAAAACCGGTTTCTGGAAAAACCGGTTTTCGGTTTTTTTTTAATCCAATAGGTTACAAAGTTACATTTAATACACTTTAGTTTGCGATACTCCATTCGACTCGATATCAATATGATCAAAATTAGTACTATCGAAAGAACATGTATTACTTTAACACGTTTGTATATTTGTAGAATAGGTACATTTTAACTCATTTAATACTTCCTGTATGAGTGTATCGTTTTAAAAACGTAGTGAAATTCTTGGAGATTCGTATTCGTAATCAGTAATTCGATATTCATAGTCAGAGCATTATTTTTGGTACCTAATCAGAAAAAGTCATTTACCCACTTTCAATGTCAAGAGTTAAGTGAGTAAAAAGTAGATGATGTTTGCGCAGATCACTTCCTATGTAAATATTGTGATTACAAATACCTTTTCAGGGAAATATTATAATAAAACTTAATAATTGTTTCTGGCTGATGTGAAATTGCACTTTCAGTTTGCTTCTGTATTTTATAAATTTAAATAAAATTTGAATTATTGTTTTGTTTGGAATAATTACTTGAGAATAATAATTATGATTGGGATCCAAAATAATACCTAACCTAATCCTAATCACCGTAAAAACCTAATAACCGGTTTTTACTTTAAAAAGAAAAAACCGGCTATAACCGGGACAAAAAAACAACCGGTAAAACCGGTTATTGCGAAGTAAAAAAACCGGTTTTAGGTTTAAACCGGTAGGTTTTTCCCATCCCTACTCTTGACGAACCACCTCACCACACAGCTATTTTCACTTTCAAATACAACTTCATCATTAGTTTTCAATAATAACTTGCGTGTCATTTTTAAATATAACTTCGTCATTACTGTCAGTAATAACTTGCGTGTCATTTTCGTCTGTAACATCTATAGGCGTAAGTAGAACAGCAGTATCATTGGCCCACAGTGTTTTGAGATTTTTTAATAGATTAAACCTTTGCTCAAATAACATGCCCGTACGTTGTGCAGCTAAAGCTTGAGCTAAAGTTGTGCTAGTTCATTGCATAACAAGACATTTTTTTCTTCTTTGTGCATAGGAACTTGGTGGTCGATACCCTTGTGTGGTCAATGATATAAACATATTATCATTAGATCTACTTGGTAACTCATATTCTGTCGAGTCGTTTTCTTCAATCAAAGACGGTAATGTTCGTTGGTTATTTTTATAATAGTCCATTGTCCATCTATGATTTACGATCATTTTATCAAAAAGCTCTAATTGCAAACGCCGCGCCGTCTCAATGCAAAAATATGCTTGCAAGGTAAAAACATTGAATCATAGCTTATACAGTTGCACGAAGAAACAGAAGTATTTGTGGAACCCTGACTATCGGTAATTGTGTAATCACCGTCTGCAAAAATTGTAATATTTCTGATTTGTTTAGAATTACGAATTTCGAATTTCTCTTAAAACATGCTTCGGGGCTTCACGTCTGAGCAATATAATTTTTTTTTTCATCAAAATCTTCCGGAAACATATCGACGGGTTTCCTTAAAATACCATAAACTACCTTTCTCTGTTTCTAAACTTAAAATAATTGTAAACAAGCTGTTTATAAACTGTTGCAAAGGACTATTTTTGGTTATAATAACTGATTTTAATTTAGCGTTAATAGAGTCCAAGCGGTTATTTGTGTTATTTAAAAAATGGTTTTTAAAATTTTTTTCCCAAATTCCACTCATCCTTGGTATCGTGCCAGTTTTTCATGAAATAATCATACACTGTTCGAGGTACACTATCTTCTAGTCCTTCAAGTATTTCTTGTAATCATCGTGTGTCTTAGCACATACTAATTTTTGAATTAGTTCTAAACTTGGGGTGATCCCCATTTTATTGCATGAAATTTCTCGATAAAAGATTTTTAATGTGTGAAAGAAAATAAGGTTTGTATTAGGAAAACAATAATTGCTAATTACTTCCCTTTCATGTAAATTCTTGTCTGTCATTACACATTTCACATTGATCCATGATGGATTTTCGCGTTTAAATGTTTCTATAAACCAGGTGAAACTTTACATACTTTCTGATTCTAGCATGCAAACCCCCACTATTTCAGTTTGACAATTACCCTCTTCTACAATAATAAGGAAAACAGGTAATCCTATTTTTATTAATTTATATGTAGCGTCCACTGCAATAAGTTCTAGAAATGCATTCATTGTATTTTTCATGGTTGGAGTTTGAATAAAAAGGCCTTTAAAATTATTTTCTTCATCCTGCAAAACAGCTGAATGGGCACTTGAAAATAATAGTAGCTAATTAGTTTTTATCAATTTGATGATAATAGAATAGTTCAGGTTACCATATTTTGCTTTGAGCACATTTAAGCAGTTATCCAGGCATTCTGTTTTTGTTGGATTATTTCTTCTCAAATTTGTTAAATCTTGTAAAGTAATAATTTTTCCAGTTTCTTCATGCAATTTTTGTTGTAACATCTTTATGTTTTTTCATATTTAAAAACTCCTTTACACTTTCCTTCATGTTGTCGAAAAGTTTTCTTTGGCTGGGGGTATGTGCATGTAAAACCTTTAAATTAGATATGAAATGAAAATATAAAATGTTATAAAAAACATTTATACCAATTTCAAAAAATGAAATAAAAAGTGAAATATAATCAAAAGTCATGATAAAACCATTTAGTATTATTTGAAAGTTCGTTATTTATTAATAATTTGTTGCCCAATATTGTTAAAATTAATAAATTAAATTTATTCAAATGCAGAAACATAAATAAACTCCAATTGATAATCATTATATGCTTACTTTTGAATCTTCTTTGGATGTCCAAGACTGCCGAATTTTTTTCCCACCGCTCTTGAACTTCCTTCCACCATGATTGCATGCATAAACAAGTTGATAATAGACTAAAGAGCTTTCTATCGGCCTCTTAAGGTGATACATTACCGATCAACAGGTAGCAAAAACGCGTTCCAAGATTGCGGCTGTAATTTTGAATATTTTTTCGAGATATTTGGCACACGTATTCGTAATATAATAAAGAATGGCGGTACAGAGCGGTACAATATTAAAAAAACGAGCCTGTACCGCCATTAAGAAGAACAAAAAAATACACTTTCTTTAAATAAACGTTTTTATCCGATGCCTAGATTTTGTGTCATTTTGGAACTACTAAAATTTTCTATTTCATTATCATGTTCTTCTTAATGGCGGTACAGGCTCGTTTTTTTAATATTGTATTTAATTACAGAGTAATTTCCACATATTAATATATTTTTCAAATTTGGCTCTCTACTGCCATTCTTTATTATATTACGAATACGTGTGCCAAATATCTCGAAAAATTTTTCAAAATTACAGCCGCAATCTTGGAACGCGTTTTCGCTACCTGTTGATCGCTACTGTTTTCTCTTAATTTTACTGCTTGCAATATTACGTGCATCTCGTTTCCAAAACGTGGTAAATGTACTTTCTCCAAGTTCCGAGATGGCTTTTTTGCATCGGCAAATGAGGAAAATGTATCGCCAACTTTTAACATCATTGACATACCAATACACTTAACCTAACTAAAAGTACCAATATTTAGAAAACGCACGGACGCCCAATAATGACACTTGCCTAAGTCATTCAAGTTTTCCAAATTCAAACTTATTATTCATACAATAAATAACAATTAGGTACAAATATAACGCTTGTAACTTGAGACGGGCACTATAATAAAATAAGATAAGAGAATCGTCAACTCGTGCATTAACTCACCACGTGTATGTATGCTGAACTGTAAGTGAAAGCGAACGGCAGCCGAAGAAAATGCCGTCAAACGCATCATACGAATGACGTCATAGATATTAACGGCATTATAGTGCAAGACCGTTTAACGGCAGTTTAAGTACAGCGTAATTTTTATACTCATAGGCGCGAAATGTTGCCGAGTCAGTCACGTTCGATTTCTTGTTATAGAAAATCGATTTTTAGTAGATCCAATGTGACACAAAATCTAGGCATGGGATAAGAAAGTCTATTTGAAGAAAAATGTATTTTTTTTAAATGAAGTAATGTATTTTTTTGTATGGCGGTACAGGCGCCTTTTTGCTATATTTTATTTAGTTATAGAGTAATCTCCATACACTAACATAGTTCTCAAATTGGGCTCTGTACCGCCATTCTTTATTATATTACGAATATGTGTGCCAAATATCTCGACAAAATATTCAACATTACAGCCGCAATCTTGGACCGCGTTTGTTACTACCTGTTGATCGCTACTGTATGCTCATAAAGCCTAATGCGTGTGTATGAATTTGTTTTTACTTATAAGGTGTCTAGTTGAGATTTTTATTGATAAATTCTGTTTAAGTGTTTAACCTTTAACTACACGCGCTGGCGTATTTTGTACACCAGATATAAGAATTCTACTGCAAATATATTTAAGAATTTAATTTTTGACCTTGTTTATCTCTCTAACCTATCACTGGAATGTGCTTTACATTTGGTTTTAGTTTCGTTATAATCGGCGTTCTGGGAAGATCGTAATTTACAGTTTATTATTTATTGTTTCCGTTGGTGGACAATATACGCCACGAGTATATTAATATAAGTAGAAATATAAGTACATATTTCAATTGTTTTTTAGTCATTATGGCACAAAATATATTTTTCTTTATAAACAATATTTTTTCTCCTGTAAAAAATCACATTTCAAAAAATTTTTTATTAGTAATTTTATTTATCATGGAATCCAGTTATTCCATGATTCCCGTTATAAATCCCAATTGGCTTACTGAGAAGAAACTCCAAGTATTCACTGATGCCGAATAAGGTTTATAACAAACAACTAAGTGTATTTAAAAAAAAAAAAATAAACAAATCCGCTGTTTTTAAGTGTATTTTCTTGTGGCGTATAAAATACGCCACGCGTGTAGTTATGTTATAACTTGATGCGCGGGTAGTTAAAGGTTAACTTTATTAGCAAATTTCAAAAATAAACAGTAGTGAAGCCGAAAAGGCATTTTTATTACATTAACCAGAATTAGGAGAGTATTAATAATAGCCGGTAAATCCAATTATAAAGGCGTTATTATTCACATTGACCAGCTGCTACGGTTACTATCAATATTTACCGGTAATTATTAATACAGACCGGATTTATCACATCAACCGTAACATTCACATTTTAGTCACCATTCGAGAGTGCTTCTCGTAACATTCAACGTGTCTTGGTTTGTTTATTTCTAGTGCATCTTTATTGTGATTTTAGTATAGTACGTCTTTTTCTTCTTCTTCTTCCTGCTTCCTTAATAGATGGGCGCCTGTTCCATCTTCGAATGCCTCCTCATCAGATATCCAAGTTGTCACTACATCTCTTTCTTGGCCTTCCTATAATCCTTCGGCCGTTTGGTGATCTGTCTCGTGTTATCTTTACCATTCTGCCTTCTCCCATTCTGCTTGTATGGCTATACCATTCTTTTTTTTCTTTTCAGATTCCAGTCATTTATGTTCTCTACATTACAGCTTTGCCTGAGGTCTGTGCTACGTTGTCTATTACATAATGATTTTCCTGTGATATCTCTGACTATTTTCATTTCACACGTTTCCATCAGTATTTTTGTCCTTGTGGTGTCAGGTCTTGTTTCCGCAGTGTAAGTCATAATTGGCTTAACTACTGTCCTATAAATCTTGGCCTTTATTTCTGTCCGTAGATGTGTGTTGCGCCAGATAGTGTGCTTAAGACATCTTGCTATTCTGTTGGCTTTGTTTATTTGTTGGGCAACTTCCGCTCCTGTATCTCCATAACTGTATTTCCCATAAAAAATACGTAATCCATAACTGTACATTAGTACTCCCAGATAGCTGATACTTCTTTCTTGCTGGATTATTTTGCTGTACACTTTCAGCTTGCACCTTATTGGATCTTTAGAGATTACCATACTTTTTGTTTTATTTGGTGATATTATCATGTTGAACTTTCTTGCTGTTATAATAAATTGATATAAAACATATGAAATACAATAATATACAATAAGTAGGATGTATGGGAAACTTATTAAGAACAAAATAGAAAATGACTATAGAGATTACGAGGCAGAGGAGCAAGTTGGCTTTAGAGCTGGGAGGTCCACAGTAGACCACCTGTACTCGATTACGCAAGTTATTGAGAAAAAAACAGCCGTCAATAAATAAGTTCACCTGGTATATGTAGACTTACAAAAAGCATATGACAGTGTGCCCCTCAGCAAACTATGGTCAACCCTACATCAAACCAACGTTAAACATGGTCTTATCAAAGCAGTCCAAAGTCTGTATAATGGAACGACTGCAAAAATTAAAACTGAATTAAGGATGTCTGAGGGATTTAAGGTCAGGAAAGGATTGAAGCAGGCTTGTTGTATTTCGATTACCCTTTTTAAAATTTATCTGGAACAAGCACTCAAGCTGTGGAAAATAAAATGTAATGGCATGGGAATCCCTCACAATGACGACACAACACTATACACCTTATGTTTCGCTGATGACCAAATTTTGATTGCTCAGGATCATGACGACCTGAGTTACATGACCCGGAAGCTAATAGAAGAATATAACAAATGGGGTCTCGAAGTCAACATTAAGAAAACTGAAGCCATGTGTATTGGAGGAACAAAGCAGTCCATTACATTAGACGATGGGGTAGAAATTAAACACTGCGATGAATACAAGTACCTGGGCATGAAGATAACTCAAGATGGAACACTCGATGCTACTATAAAAGACAGAAACATACAGGGTAGAAAAGCCATATTCATGATGAACGGCATTCTGTGGGACCAGACAATATCTAAAGCGAACAAACAGCTCATATACAATAGCATACTTAAAAGTATAATCACATATGGCAGTGAAGTTTGGCCACTGAAACAAAGAACGGAGAAAATGCTGCTACTAACAGAAATGGACTTCTGGAGAAGAGCAGCAGGCAAATGAAGAAAGGATCGGATACCAAATGAAAGAATATGAGAAATGATGGAAGTCACACATACAATAATTGATGACATAAAAACAAAACAACTAGTATGGTACGGCCATGTACAGAGAATGCCAGATGACAGGATCCCTAAGCAGATTTTGGCATGGACACCACAAGGGAGAAGAAAAAGAGGAAGGCCGAGAAGAAGCTGGAGGGAGAGAATTGAAAAAGAACTAGAGGAAAGAGTAATCCCTCCAGGTCTATGGTTAAACAGAGAAGAATGGCGGTTAGGAGTCGGAAGGCGTCGGAGAACGCTGTAAACCGATAGTAGTAGTAGTATATAAAAGTCTCTGAAGGTCATCTTCACTCTCTGCAATAAGTATGGCATCATCTGCATGGCATACTATACAGATCATTTCTTCACCCATTCTGTACCTTATAAGTTTTAGTACGTGCGATCCACAATTATCGTCATCCAAATCACCCGAGCAAAAAATACGTACCTACGTCTTGTTTTCAATTAAAGTTGTAGAATTAGTTTATAAATTTATTTTGATTTACATTGTAAAGCATAAAAAAATCAGACAAGACCTTTAACGCAGAACATTAAGCAAAAATAAAAAGATAACAAAATTATAAGTAACAAAAATTAATATTAAGGAAGATGCTGTGTATGTCCACTACCAACATCTCTACATAACGTAACTTTTCTTCTCATTGAGTCCACAACATTGTTTAGGACCCACGGAATATTATTTAATTCTTCAATATCATTCTCTATCCTTTGTCTATGATCTTCCAAATTCAGTACAGGAGTTTTAAAAATCGAATTTATTTTTTGAATGTGGCCACAGAAATAAATCGCAGGGAGTCAAATCACAGGATGGAGGGGGAATATAATAGGTGTATTTAACGTTATGACCCTATTTTCGAAAAAGCCCATAATGAAATTATATGAATTCGATTCCCGTCTTGCTGAAAATATCCTTCTATTAGGATTAATGATAGACATGCGCTGTATAGCTATCTCTGTCCTTCTGTCCTTTATTTACACAAAAATTTATGGTGAAGGAAAAGTTATGTTTCAAAGTTTATAATACGTTAAATAAGTTAATAAAATAAAATTAAAGGATGGCGCTTTTGTACTTTTCACGGAAACCGTGAAGTTCCAAGACACATCGTTTCCCTTCTGCTTATGAATTTGTATTCTATCCGGATAGCTGATGAGGTGGGGACACCGAAACATGTATTAAGGTAGAATTCCGCACCAAGCGACCGAGACAGGAGACCGCGACAGGCGACAGATAGGTCGGGAAAGGCGAAAGTTGGTCGCTGGTCTCGGTCGCGGGCTGCAGCACTACCCCGATATAATTGCATTGAGAGCAGTAGTGGGGAGATCTGTCGCCTGTCGCGGTCTCCTGTCTCGGTCGCGTGGTGTGGAAGTCTACCTTTACCATATTGAATTCCAATTCATATGCAGAGGGTGTAACGAATTGTGCTCTTGTACCATTTTCAATATGTATTATAACGGACCAGAAGTCTATGCTGACAACGCAACGTAAGGAAATAAACGTTATATATTGGATTTGCAGTAATTAAAAAATGAAAAGGGTAGTTTTGTAAATTCTTTATTCCAAGCTTTCGGACATTGTTATGTCCATCATCAGGGAGCTACAAATACGTTAAATAGTTAAAATTCTCTACTCACAAACTTAATTAGGTTGTATCATCAATTATTTTGTAAAATACATTAAATTTAAAGATAATAATTATTTATGTACCAAGCCAGTAAAGTGACGCTTTACCGAATGAGTCTGATATTACGAGCAGAGAGAGCGAAGCTAGCGTCGCGAGTAAAGATTTAGGCGATAAAGAGTGAGGCGTAATTCAGACAAGTTCGATAAAGAGTCTTAACTGACGTGGTGCATACAAAATTTTATCGCCAATCATTAAAAAGGTTAACACTTACTTACGAGTTTAAGAATTTTTTTAATTTTAGGCGAAATACGAAATAAACATTTCGTATGACAGTAATGACAGATGAATTTTGCATGATGGCCGGTTTCGATGTTTAATCGATAGTTATCAATATTGAATATCTAATTACTAAATCTGTAAAGTTTTGATTTATTTTTTACGTATATAATTGCAAAATATTACAGAATTTCACTTTTTGACATAATTTTAATTAGTAGTAACGTAAATTTTGTAAAATAAATAATAATTAAAGTACCTAAATAAATTTTAAGTTCACTCAAATAAAAAATCGATTACTGTCATCGACCACTTACATTCAATCTCGGTTAATTTGATTAATAATCGCGACAGGTAAAGTAAAATTCTTCTTTCAGTACAATAAAGTGTTACTTTACTGCCATAAATGAGACAAATGAGTACAATAATGAATGACTTTAGTTGCTGTTGGCGATAAAAGACATTGTATAAAAAAGCACATATTATTATATCTATATTATAATATTGCCGAGTCAGTGAATGCCTTATATTTTCAATATTTCCAAAAAATTGAAAAAATGTGTTAGTTAATTTAAGTAACGTCAATCATTTTTGTAAAGTCAGTTGATCTTGTAAAGTTCACCGAAGAAGGAATAAAAACTTGCTTTTAAGCTACACTTAAGTATTTTTATATTAATGAACCTATGGATCTTCACGTAAAGTATCTCCTGGACATCCCATACGTAACAAATATGTTTTTTGTAGAAAGTGACAGAATATCTGCATATTTATGAAAGTAGTGATAACGGTCTTATCTCTGAGCTATTGAGAACATTTTGTACTTGGGAAGCTGACCAAAAAGTCAATCTTTGTGTAATATCAATGTTTATGAACTCAGGATTTGATTCTCACGAACTTGATACGGTAAGATATAACTTATAATATAATAATTTGGTTGTTTATTTATATTATTTTGTTAGTGAAAGGGCCCCGCAGAAACCTCATGGAAAATGGCTCTCTGTCAAATGCTCTGAAACTTTTGGTTCTGGTAGTCCTTGATGTGTAGAACAAAAGACTCAATGGGCGCGTAGCTCAAAAAAATCATGGTTTTAAGATATAAGCCTCTGAAGTCATAGGTACAGTGAGTACGTTTGAGTTGGAATAAATAAATTTTCTCGAGATTGGGCGACTCTGGAGATAAATTACGAATCGGGTCGATTTTTATTTTTAAATTATAAATTTTTGGCATATATATCATACTAGTGACGTCATCCAACTGGGCGTGATGACGCAATCGATGATTTTTTTAAATGAAAATACGGGTCGTGAAAAAGAAGAATTTATATAATTTATTTAATTTGAAATACATTTTACTGTTGTCCAAAAACAGGAAAAAATGTTTATTTAATAAATAAATATTGTTTTTCTCTTAAATTCAATATTAAAGCTGCCAACCACCTGCCTCTTAGCAGTTTGAACATTTAATTTAAGCGAAAAGCAATGTTTATTTTTCAAATTAACATTTTTTTCTGTTTTCTGACAGCAGTAGAATGTATTTCGAATTAAAGAAATTATATACATTCTTCTTTTTGTCTCAATTAATTTAATTCAAAAAAATTTTCGGCCACCCTGTATAAACATTTATGTTAATGTTTATATTATTGAATAGATAATTGTGTAACCTTTCAAATGAGCTATCACACGACACCTATCTTATTTAAAAAAATCATCGATTGCGTCATCACGCTCAGATGGATGACGTCACTAGTATGATATATATGCCAAAAAATTATAATTTAAAAATAAAAATAGATCTGATTCGTAATTTATCTCCAGAGTCGCCCGTTCTTGAGAAAATGAATTTGTTGTGGCTGAAGTAATATTACAACTAGGTTACATTGACAGTTCTTGATGTCATTTTGGGTTGCTCTCGAATTCACTTGTCAGTTGGCCATTGAAATCCAATATGTGAGGTTTTCTCCAAAAAAAAAAGTTCCAACCACGTGGGGAGAGTCCTGTGTTGCCCTGGGTAACATCCAGGTTTATCTATACCATCCAATGAATTTTATATAAATATGTAAAACATCCTTATTATTTACATTTAAAGGGTTTTTACCCGATACATTTTGGTGGCTCAGGCATGCAAATTTTGTAAGTATGACCTCTTGTTCTTGAAAACCTCTGTCAATTTTAACTTTTATCTCATTTAATTAGGTTATACTTAATTTTAGGGCTTTTAAACACTGATGATGGATTCCTTAATCCGAAAACGTTTTGTATTGTGACCCTTATTTAGGGTATTTTAATATATACCTTTTACAAGAAACTTGGTATTTTTTTAAAATGAATTTATTCCAACTCAAACGTCCTCACTCTACCTATAATTTCAGAGGCTTATATCTTAAAACCGTTATTTTTTGGAGCTACACGCCCATTGAGTCTTTTGTTCTATACATCAAGGACTACCAGAACCCAAAGTTTCAGAGCATTTGACAGAGAGCCATTTCCCATAAGTTTTCTTCAGGCTCCTTAATGCAAAAACATTCGTTCGTTTCTAATTTTAGTTGGAAGTAGAGACCGGAATATAATGCAAAATGCATTTTTGAAGTTATACTTCTTTAAGCACGTTTGGGGGTAAATGTATATGTGCGCGAATTCATCAAAAAATGTTATTGCCACGCGCATATGAAAAGTTATACGTTTGCTCTGATTGGGCGTTACAATGACCTGTCAAAAATTATTCATTATGACGGCTATGGGTAAACAAATTGTTGTGTTTTAGTTTTTATTGTTGTAAGGACAAAAGTAAGTTTATAATTGTAGTGACTTGAGTAATGAGTAGAACATCAACGAGAGCACAAGAAACACATGCAGAGCTAAAAACTCAAACAAAAAAGCTAGGTCTGGAAATTAACACAGAAAAAAAATGATACAGACGAGAAGAAATAAAGTCCCACAAAACATTATACATGAAGATGACATTGAAACGGTTGGAAAGTTTACATACCTGGGAGTAGAAGTATATGCCGACAGGTCAAAAGATGAAGAAATATGGAAGAGAATATCGCAGGCAAACAAAGCATTGTTCCTGAAAGAAACATCCAAAAACAAAGAGTACTGAGGAGAATACTAGGACCTGTGAGGGAAAACGGAATTTTCAGAAGTCGATACAACAACGATCTCAATCAACTTTAAAAGGAAATACAAAGATTGCAATGGGCCGGACAGCCCATGTAGAAATGGGAGAGGATATACTACCAAAAAGAGCACTGAACGGTAGAATGCATGGAAAAAGACCGGTTGGAAAGACAAGAAAGCGCAGGGAAGACACTGTAAACAGCGACGCACAATCCCTTTTAGGAGTCCGTGTATGGAGAAGAGCAGCCACAGGCAAACAAAGGTGGAGGCAAAAAATAAAGAAGCCAAGGCTCCCTTTTGGCTGTAGTGCCGTAGAAGAAAAAGAATGCTTTGATTTACACAATTTGATTTCCAACAAAATTTCTATCAATCTTCATCTTATATATTGTTTTCTTACTCTATACGTTATTGTATTTTAATATTTTCACAAAATTCCACAAAAAGCAAACTAATTTGGTTAATGCACACATTAACCAAATATGACCAACTATCAAAAAGTTTAAAACGCTCATTTGGTGTGTCCAGTTGGCTGCATTTTAACGTGCTTGATAAACAAACTAATGACCCTAATATACACGGGTTCGATCCTTAATGCGAATTTTTATTTTTTTATACATTTTATGATTATAAATATATTTATTATATAAATTTTTTTCCAGAAAATACGTATTTAGTTAAAATGTTTGCCAACAATTGTTCAGAAATCATTTTTTGTGGAATTTTTTAATGCGTTTGTGTGTATTTTGGTATAGTTTTAATAAAAATTTTTGGAAAGTAGTATTAAAATTAGTTTAATATTTAAAGAAAATGTAAATAAACTGTTTAATGTAGATTGATTTCGTTGAGATCATATAATAGAAGTGTAACTTCTTACGTGCGTACAAAGTACACACACATTCTTTTTGCATATCTGGCATATTTTGCATAAATTTCATATTTTTACGAAAAATTGCCGGAAATACCTACCTGCATATTTTTATAAAAAATGTATAATGCCCATATTTTCGGAATGTGTCGATATTTTCTCGGAATTGTTCATTCAAATTCCCCAATCAATAAAACCAGTTTCTTTGATTATTTGGGCATGCCTGCTATTATAATAAAATGTTTAAGTACAACTGTAAACTGGTAAACTGGTCAATATATAAGGATTAGGATAAGGACCCAAAAAGAAATATATATAGGTAAACACTTTTAGTGAGACTCAGGTTTATCCGAAATCCAAACGGAGCGGAAATGTCATTGAAGCTCTTAGGAATAAGTAACTGTGTGAATCTTCGTAAATTACATTAGTTGCATTTATGACTATCACCTCAAAAAATGCAAACGTGCGTATTAGCACAAATTTTAAAAGGCCATTTTTATTGTATAATTTTATAACGTAACCCGTGACCTCGTTAAATTGCACATATTTTGATGCCCAAACTAAGTACTTGGATTCAGTCATATTACGTCTTTAATTAAAGCTGGATGGAGGAAAAGACAAGTGCAGGCCATTGTCAACGCATGTTTCATTAAATAAAAACGAACGAATAAGTTTTGTCTTTTTATTTCAGATTTATTCTGATAGACAATTTTTAATCGATCAGCATTAAAAAATACATCCTGACCTTAAAAACCTTTTAAAGGACCGAAGTAAAAAGGGAAATTGACAATGTTTAGTGACGGATATTCTTGAGTTAAAAGTTGATTTCATGTAATCGAATGAATTATCTTTCAATAACGTCGTCCCAGGAACGCAACTCATAAATATTGGTAATATTTATATATATGGTATAATATATTTTTATGTCTCAATGGCCGATATGAATGAGTCATTTTAAATTAAATTATTAGAAGAATTTGTTTACTAAGCAACAACATTTTTGTTTAATTTATTAATTTTTTGTATTTTGACAACGACGTCCGGAGTGGAAATCGAAACATTAATAAAATCATTTTTCATACTGCGAGTATTTTCGAAAAACTTAAACGCAAAATGAAAGACTACCTTATTACCGAGGGCCGAACGTCCCTGAGAATAAATAAAAAGTTTCTTTTGAATAAAATATTTTCAATAAAAAATCAAACTAAATTTTCTATTTGATTTTCACCCCTGTAACTTATTAAAATACATATAAAACATTTTAGAAGTTTTAAGGGACTTTCATTCCACGGTAATAATGTAATCTTTATTCTGCGTTTAAATTTTCTAATAGTTATTTATGATATAAGTGTTAAAAGTACACGTAAGGGAGTTCTGCAATTCACATGAGTGCCTTAAAAATGTACTTTTTAACACGCATATCAACAATATCATTTCTACAAACGTAATTACAGGACAATATCTGCAAAAACTTTTCCTTGAACTTGACTGACATTCCAATTTTATATTTTTTTGACATTACATCAAAATTGCATATACGGTCAATACGAACTGCAGTGCCTTAAATTTTTTTTAAAGCACTAGTGCCTTAAAGTAGCATTTTAACGCTCGTTTTCTTCTTCTTCACGTGCCATCTCCGCAACGGAGGTTGGCAATCATCATGGCTATTCTGATCTCAGATGCTGCTGCTCTAAACAGTTCGGTTGATGTGCATCCGTACCATTCCCTCAAGTTACGCAACCACGAAATTCGTCTCCTTCCTACACTTCTCTTGCCCTGGATTTCCCCCTGTATAATCAACTGAAGTATGTTGTATCTCTCATTACGCATAACATGCCCCAGGTCTGCAGCTTTCGTGTCTTGATGGTTTCCAATATTTCCAGTCTTTTGTTGACTCTTCTCATGACTTCGTTGTTTGTTATATGCTCGGTCCATGATATCTTCAGGATTCTTCTATACACCCACAGTTCAAATGCTTCCAACTTTTTAGTAGTCGATGCGTTAAGAGTCCATGCTTCTATCCCGTAAAGCAGAGTCGAAAAAATGTAACACCTTGCCAGCCTAACTCTCAAGTCTAATTTCAGTTCCCTTGCACAAAGTACCTTTCTCATTTTATTGAAGTTTGTTCTTGCTTTCTCTATTCGAACTTTAATTTCTTTGGAGTAATCGTTTGTGTGATTAATTATTGTGCCAAGATAGTTATAGTTTTCTACTTGTTCTAAAGTTTTACCTTTAATTGTCAGGCTTTCATCATTATTTTGGGTTTTTGATATCCTCATAAATTTAGTTTTCTTCATGTTTATTGATAATCCATATTCTTCTCCATACTCAATTATCTTGTTCATTAGCTTTTGGAGGTCTTTAAGGTTGTCCGCTATTATGATAGTATCGTCCGCATATCTAATGTTGTTAATTGGCGTTCCATTTACCTTTAGTCCTGCTGTTTCTCCCTCAAGAGCTCTTTTCATAATTTCTTCAGAGTATGCATTGAATAGTAGTGGTGACAATACACACCCCTGTCGCACTCCTCTTTTAATTTCGAACTCTTCTGATGTGTGTTCGTTAATGCGTATGTGTGCTTGCTGTTTATAATATAGATTTGTTATAATTCGAAGGTCATTGTATTGTATTTGTTTTGCTTTGAGGACGTCCATTAGCTGTTTGTGGAGAACTTTATCGAAAGCCTTGTTGTAATCTATGAAACAGACGTACATATCCTGGTTCACGTCCAAGCATCTCTGGATTAGTACGTTGAATGCAAAGAGAGCTTCACGGGTACCTACGCCTCTACGGAATTCAAATTGCGTTTCTTCAATATCCATATCAAGTGTTTGGTAAATGCGTTTATGAATGATCTTTAAAAACATTTTAAGTGTGTGAGACATCAGGCTTATGGTACGGTGGTCGGTGCATTCTCTAGCATTTTTCTTTTTTGCGAGACAAATAAATGTTGAGGTCAACCATTCATTGGGTATGTTACCCGACTGATAAATTTCATTAAATAGCTTTAAGAGGACATCTATGTACTCATTTTCTATTATTTTAAGAATATCAATAGGCAGTTGATCTGGCCCCGGGCTTTTTCCGTTACTGGTGTTTTTATTGCATACAATATTTCTTCCTTTGTAATTTCTAATGTTTTCCTGTTTTCGAAAGATATGTCTTGTAGGTTTCTTCTTTCGTCGTCGAAAAGCTCTTCCATATATTCTTTCCATCGTTTTAGCTTTTCGTCAGTCGTTATAATAGTGTTTCCATTTTTGTCTAAAAGTGTTGTATTGTGGTTTCTTTTTTGCAGCCCTGCCATTTCTTTAACCTTTTTATGCAGGTTGAATAGATCATATTTGTTCTGAAGATCTTCTATCTCTTTAAATTTTTCCTCATAGTAAGTTTGTTTTGTCTCTCTTATCTTTTTTCTGATTTCATTGTTAATTATTTTTAATTGTGATTGTCTTTGTTCTTGGCTTGTTTTCGTTGGTCCATCATGCCGAGTATCTCGTCGGTCATCCAGTTGTCTCTCTTTCTTATCTGTTGTTTTAATATCTCTTTGCATGGAACAAGTAGGCAGTTTTTTAGTGTTTCCCATTGATGGTTTACCTCGTATTTGTTAGTATCTAATTTATCCAAGTTTTCGTATATTTTCTGTTGACGTTTGTTTTTTATATCAACTTCTTTCAGTTTGCTAACATCTATATTTGGAGTTCTTTGGGGTTTTCTAATACGTTTAAGCTTAAGCGTGACATTAGCGATTAGTGGGTTATGGTCTGATATGACATCTGCTCCTGGATATGTTTTATCGGATTTGATAGTGTTACGATATCTCTCTTTAATCAGTATATATTCGATTTGGTTTCTTACCACTTTTTCCGGTTTATCTGCTGGTGAGCGCCATGTATATAACCGTCTCAAAGGTAATTTAAAGAAAGTGTTTGTGATTATTAGATTTTGTTCTTGGCAGAATTGTATTAGACGATCACCTCTATCAGAAATGGAAATGGGGGAGGTGTGGCATTCTATGTTAGATCTCAAATTAAATATAAAGTTCTACAAACAAATAATAACAGTATTAAACACCTTTGCTTGGAATTGTTCGTAAGTAATAAATCGTATGGATTCTGTGTTGTATACAAACCACCTAAATTTAATGTCCGACATTTTTTTGACGAGTTTGAGAATATTCTTTTTGATGTTTTGCCGTTGATTGAAACATTTTATTGTACTGGTGACTTCAATGTTAATTTGTTAAATACTGATTGCCCTGATACTAGAGTTGTCTGTGATTTTTTCGAAACAATGGGGTTACATCAAGTCATAGATCAGCCGACTAGAATTACATCTAGTACGGCAACCCTAATTGATTATATTTTAACTACAAAACGAAGAACAATTCTTGATGTTGTCGTGGAATGTGTTGATTTTAGTGACCACGAGTTGTTGATATCTAATATAAATATAGAGATTAAAAAGAAAGAAATTGTTTATAAGACTGTAAGAAACTTTAAGGCGATAAATCAGACCGTATTCTATGAGGAATTACCATCTCTACCGTGGCGAAATATTTTTGAGATTGAGGGTCTTGATGATAAAGTCGAGTTTCTTACCAATAATATAATATGCTTACTGGATCGTCATGCTCCCTATGTAACCTACAAAATTTCGAAAAATTATGCACCATGGATGACTGACACTTTACGTATTATGAAAAAAGAAAGGGACAAAGTATTGAGTTTATACAAGAAATACAAAAACATCCAAACTTGGGAGGAATATAAATCAATTATAAATATGTTTACTTTAGCTGTCAGAAGAGAAAAAAAGGCTTTCTATTCAAAAAAATTGGATAATAAAAACGGGAAGGATCTTTGGAAATCCTTAAAAGTTATAGGTCTTGGTAGGGAAACTCAAAACAATACGCAACTGTCAGAAAATTTAAGTGATATTTCGGCAATGAATGACTACTTTATAAATTGTGTTCCCAATATGAATCCTAATTTAACACTTAAAAACTTTTATAGTCATAATTGTCGTGTGGACGTGGAAGCAAATTTTTCATGTGTTGAAGAAAGTGACGTTTTAAATGTCATCAAAAGTATAAAGAGTGCTGCTACCGGATATGATAAAATAAATATACTAACAATTAATATGTGCCTTCCCTTTTTATTGCCTTATTTGACACACATTATTAATGCTTGCATTCTAAGAGCCGAGTTCCCGTCAATGTGGAAAGTTGCAAAAATTATACCGGTACCGAAAACAACTAATCCGACAGGATATAACGAAATCCGACCAATTAGTATACTGCCCACTTTCTCAAAGATACTAGAGAAAATTCTAAATCAGCAACTACAGGTTCACTTGAGTCAACATAAAATTCTACCAGAAAATCAGTCTGGTTTCAGAAGGGATCACAGCTGTACTAGTGCCTTGTTAAAGATAACTGATGACATATTTGATGCCTGCGATAATGGTTTAATCACAGTGCTGATACTTCTGGATTACTCGAAAGCATTTGATACGCTTGATCATTCGCTATTAACTTCAATGTTTAAGTATATTGGTATGTCTCAGCGGGCATCGGATATGATATCTAGTTATCTCAGTAATAGAAGTCAAGCTGTTCATTACAACGGTAGGACATCAAACTATCTTAATACAAATAAAGGGGTACCACAGGGCTCTATTTTGGGTCCCAAATTGTTTAGTATTTACACTTCAAACTTTCCTGCAAACTTTCTCTCTTGTAACCAGCACTATTTTGCTGATGATACGCAAATATATTTATCTTTTAAGCCTGATGAGTCTGAACAGGCAGTGGCAGCAATCAACTATGATTTAGAAAGAGTTTCTCAGTTTTCGACTAGCCATTGTCTTCGACTTAATAACAACAAGTCGGTAGGCATAGTGTTTGGTTCAGCGGCGCGGAGAGAAATCTTTCTGAGAGACTTTGCTCACATGATCACCATCGATAATTCTTCAATAGAGTTTAAGGAAACTGTGAAAAACTTAGGTTTACATATAGATCAAAACCTAAGATTTGGTGGTCATGTGGCCAAGTGTTTGCAGAAAAGTTATTTGAACCTGAAGTTTTTATTCCAATCTCGTCATATATTTACTAAAAAATTAAAAAAATTGCTCTGTGATACTTTGGTGTTATCACACTTTAATTACTGTGATACCATTTATAATTCATGTATCACAGAACGTGACAGTTATCGGATACAAAAAATGCAAAATTCTTGTCTGCGTTTGATACATGGTATCCGTAGATATCAAGCAATTAGTTACAAACTTAAAGAAACAGGGTGGTTAAGTATGAAACATAGAAGACATGTACATTCAGCTTGTCAATTCCAAAAAATTATTATTTTCAAAACCCCCCCCCCGTATCTCTATAATAAAATAAAATTCCGTACTGATGTACACAATATTAACATAAGACATAAAAACACCATTTCTATTCCTTATCATCGTACACAGCAATACAAGCGGTCTTTTACATATCAAATAGCCCAAGTTATGAATAGATATACTACTGGTACTAATTTTACTCAAAACAAATTTAGAAGGTTCGTTATTGAAAAATTAGGAAATATTGCATAGGTAGAGTTGGCTGACATGGTATGAGTAGAGCTTACATTCAAAGCGCATATTGGTAAACTAAAGTTAATTAATGTTACATTTTGATTTATTTTTATTTAAATGTTAGTAGGTAACCTATTATACATAATCCTAGATATTTCTTTTATTATTTGTTTTGCCCAGGTTAGCTGAACAGACAGGACATGTATTCTGCCCCGCATTATACATCTCCTGAACTGAAACTCGCCTGGAGCTTTTTCTAAACTAATATTCATTATGTGAATAATATTATAGAATGAATAAAGGCCTTTATTATTATTATTATTATTATCGTTACGTTCCCCTAGTCCTTGATCTCCCATTATTGTTCCAGCACTTCCCTTGCCGACTTTTGCATTAAAATCGCCCATAACTACCGTGATTTCCCTGCTCTTTGTCGTTTTCAGTGCATCTTCAATTTGTTGGTAGAATGTTTCTACTTCATCTTCTGTTGCATCCGTCGTTGGTGCGTATACTTGAATCAAATTTAGTTTAGTGTGTGATGTCCTTATTTGTAGTAGCAGTTAACGCTCGCATGGAGTGCTAAAAATTGCATTTTTAACACGGTTGTAGAAAAAAATATTTATTAGTTTTCTCAGGATTCGAAAAAAATTAATACATTTAAAACAGATTGAAAATGGGTGCTTTATAATCAATGACGCAGATTAACCAGAGAATAAACACAAAGAAGATGCGCTGGGCTTGTCACCAGTGTCGTACACCACCGACCAAGAAACGCAGAAGCGCCCAATTCTTCATTAGGACTGATCGTCCAAGAGAGAGTCCAGGGCATTTAGCACTAAAAGCACCAGAATAAATCGATTTTTAAATACACCACCTAGAGATTTGTAGCTTTCTGCATTGTGTTTATGATGTGATGTCAGGAAAAAGTCTCCAGTAGAAAGATGGGTGCATAAACATGTCCAACTAAGCATATTAAGTTAACAATGTTACTGCTAAGACACATCATCTTCTCGAATTTCGAGGATCTTTTGGCCTTAAATTGATGCAAACAGATTACTCGGGGGGTTTTGGGGGTTGCTGAAAACAAATATGCCATCAGAACGACACCCGGAGCACCTGGTGTCTAGGATCACGTCATCTTGGGGAGTTTCGAGTGATTTCGGCACTAAATTGATGGAAACAGATTACACGGGGGTTTTTGGGGTTCCTGAACATGAATACGCCATCGGATCTCACTTCAGGAGTTGATACCTGGTGCCCACGATCACTGCTAAGGAACGTCTTATTCTGGAGTTTCGAAGATTTTCGGTTTGGAGGCATACACATAGATTAGTAGGCGGTTTTGGGGGTCGCTGAATTACAAATACACTATCAGAACTGTCCCCCGGACCACCTGGTGCTTAAGGTCACTGCTAAGGCATGTTATCTTTTGCAGTTTGGAGGGTAGGCACGAGGTGCACCGGGGCGTAGTTTCTGATGGCGTATTTTTTAGCAACCCCAAAAACCCTCGAGTATTCTGTTTGCATCAATTTAGTGCCGAGAATCCTCGAAACGTCAGATGACGTGCCTTAGCAGTGAAACTGGACACCACGTATTCCGATGGTCTTTTCTAATGGCGTATTCATCTTTAGCGCCTCCAAAAACCCAAAGTAACAAAATCTGGCTCTTTATATACATATTTTGATATGTTTATGCACTTTTGGATGCATTTTATCCACTTTAAAATATAATTATGCATTTCCGCCCATTTTTCTACTTTAAATTTTCTTTTTGGATATCATCTTGATCTGAGCATAATGCAGGAAATTGTAAGTTTCTAAAATTACAAGTATTTATAGTACATTCTTTCACGGCTTTTGCTCTAAATTTTAAAGAACCGCTTGGATTGACATGAAATTTGGCATACGCATAGCTTACATGTCAAACAAAAAAAGTGATATTGTGCCGATGTGTGCTTTTGCCCTGGGGGTGACTTTCACCCCCTCTTGTGGGTGAAAAAATATATGTCCAAAATAAGTCCGGAAATGGGTAAACTGACTAATTTTAAGTAAGTTTTGTTCTATGGAGCTTTTTCGCCAAGTCAAAACTTCGAGTTATTTGCGAGTGAATATGTTCATTTTTCAACAAAATAACCACATGTTTAGACGGTTTTTCGCAAATAACTCAAAAAGTAAGTATTTTGCCGAAAAAACATTCTTAGCAAAAATATAGCCTGTAAAAAAGTAAAAAAAAAATGGTGTACGCGTTAGGTCTCTGGACCTCGTAGAACCAGAGTTATAGCCAATGAAAAATAGATTCATATTCAAAAAATTTCAAATATTTCGACGTAAAATATCCAAAAAATTAAGCACTTTTTGGGGAAAACCCATTCTAACTTTTTTAAAGTGTTTAAAAAAAGCTTTATTTTTGTTTTTATAAAAAGTTTCTAGCATTAAATTTAAGCAAGTTACGCTCAAAATAAAGTTGGTCCTTTTGTTTTGGCTGAAAAAATCGGGAAGACCACCCCCTAATTAGCAACTTAAATGAAATTAATCGTTACCGCTCCACAAGTTATTTTACTTAAGTTGTGTTTATATGATCTGTAAGTTTCATCGATTCAATGTGCTTATTTTTGAAAAAATTTGGTTTTAAAGTAAAATTTTTAAAAAATTTAATTTTGAAAAATATGCTTTTCTTCAAAATAACTTAAAAATTGTTAGAGATACCAAAAATCTCGAAAGACAAAAAAGTCAGCATTACTTTTCTGAATATCATGTATTTTTTTGTTTTTCTGTTAGACAAAAATTGATTAAGATTTGGTGTTTCTAAATTTGCAAACATTCGTGATCAGTGACTTGTTCAACCCCTTTTAACTACAGCCCTTTCAAAAATAAGGACTTTAAACCGATGAAGCTTACAGATCATATAAACAATACATATACGAGTCAAGAAACTTGTGAAGTCGTAACGATTTAGTTCATTTGAGATACTAATTTTGGGGTGATTTTCCCGATTTTTTACCAAAAAAAAGGGACTAACTTAATTTTGAGCGTAACTTGTTTACTTGTAATACTACAATTTTTTTTTATAAAACAAAAATGAAGCTTTTTTTAAACACTTCAAATAAGTTGTAATGAGTTTTCCCCGAAATGTGCTTCATTTTTTCTTATTTCACGTTAAAGTATTCCATTTGGAATTTGACGAATATGAACCTATTTTTTATTAGCTATAAATCTGCTTCTGCTAGGTATAGAGACGTGATATACACACCATTTTTTTTTAAATTTTTTACAGGAGATATTTTTGCTAACAATGATTTTTTCGACAAAATACTTACTTTTTGAGTTATTTGCGAAAATCCGTCTAAAAGCGTGGTTATTTTGTTGAAAAAATGAACATATTCACTGGCAAATAACTCGAAAAGTATTGACTTAGTGAAAAAACTCTATAGAACAAAAGTTACTTAAAATTAGTCAGTTTATCCATTTCCTGACTTACTTTGGACGAATATTTTTTCACCCCCAAGGGGGGGGGGTGAAAACCACCCCCAGGGCAAAAGCACATATCGGCACAATATCACTTTTTTTCTTTGACTTGTTAGCTATGTGTATGCCAAATTTCATGTCAATCCAAGCGGTTCTTTAAAATTTAGAGGTTTTGCAATATTTTACAGTTAAAGAACGTACTATTACTAAAAGTAAAAAAAAACAAAACTACTGCAATAAAATTTAAAAATCAATAGTAATGTTGGTGTAAATCAAAACAAAAAAATATCTGTTTCTAATGTAAATATGAACTATAAACAGTTTCCGTTTTTAGAACGTGGTGCCATTGTATATGTATACAAGTGGAGCTGGAATGTCTTATAATATGATAAAGCACTATGGACAAGAGATAAAATCAGGTAACTTACACAGTTTTAGATGTATGCATTAGCAGTTTGAGCCATAGGTACATTTTATTTAATATTTATTTAAACTCGATAGACCAGAACTGATACTAATAAAAAGGTAAGTGTAATCTTAGTAGTGTTGCCCAAAATCGGTCTTGATCCTGCAGTCTTGGTCTTGTTGTTGGATTTTGCAAGACCAAGAAAAAGTCCAAGACCGCCTAATTTTATCAAGACCAAGACCAAAACTGACCGTGCAAGATGTGAGCAAGAACAAGACTAAGCCCGCGAGACCCTTGCGTCTTGCAGTTAGGACTGCAGACGTAGGACTGCAGACTGCAGTTAGGCAGTGTCGTTTTAGGGAGTAGAATATGTAACAAAAAAATATGTCGACGCTGCCAAGCCAAAACGGCATAAACGCCAAAATGACCACTTTTTAGTTAGCTGCGCTAAAAAATAGGATTTTAATTTCCGCACCAGACAGTTAACGCGGAATAACCGCAGAAAAAGTGAAATAGGTGTAATATAGGTTTAAAATTTTTATAAACGCCAGTCTAGTCACGCACGTGAACACCGACGTGAACACCGATTGACATAATCGCCAGTGCCCGTAAGATTATCATTGTGTACATTTCGGTCCAGTAATAATAGTAAAGGTATGTATTGTTACAATTTTTATGGATAAGTAACATGGTATTATCTACCTTTGCAATATCTTCAATTTGTATTGATGTTTGAAGCGTAAACACACTGAATTTCTTTAAAAACTATGAGGCGTTTATGCCAAAACCACATATTTACATCGTGGTTGACACAAGTGCCATTGCTCAATGGTATTCTTATGCACGTTTCTTATTTAAAAATTGCGCAAATAAAAAGTTTATTTTAAAATATTCTATTGTAACTTTGTACTAGTGGGATGAACAATTCATTTTGTATTACAGCATAGAGTTCAAATCAATTTTATATAGCTAAAAATGGCGATCGATTTTTGGCGTTAATGCCATTTTTTTGTTGCACATGAATAGCAGAAGTAAAAAAATAATGGCCTTACTAAATGAAAATAAAACATATACCGAATCAGTACAAAATGATATAATGACTGACAATAATTCCCCTATATTTCCCTTAGAGGTTTATGACATTTATAAGGCTAACATTGCAGAAGCTTTTAGCAATGACATTATCATCTTTGAGGAATCACCAGACGTTGCAGTAGAAGAAGAAATATTTAGTCACGATCTCACATCATGTTTCAACTTAGCAGCAGATAATGGTTTGGATCAGTAGTGGTATAAGTAGTGATCAAAATAAGGAAAATACAAGCAATCAAATCAATACGGATGTTGAACCAAATATTGACAGCGATTATGAATTAGAATCCACTACTTATTATTAGATATCCACTTTTAAGTATTTCATATTTACTTTTAATTATTTCATCCTAGCACCAAAACATGTTTAAAGAATTTAAGGTTTTGTTTTTAACTTAAAATGTATTTTTGATTAATAAAAAATAAACCCTACCAAAAATCTTCGTAATTTCATCATTTTTCTTGTTGGCATAAACGACAATTTTTGATTTTCGTTTCTTTTTTTCATTAATGGCATATATCCCTTTTAAGCGCCATATTGACTAAACTTACAACGATGCGATCGACACAAACGCCAGAGGTAAGTTTGGCATATTCACCAATGTTATATCTTGATTGGACATAAGCGCCATTTTATAGTTTTTAATTTATTTCAGACAGTATTTTCAGCCACATTAATGTTCACAATATATTAAAATTTGAAAAAAAAATCACCAATTTTTTTGAATCAATGTGCAGATAAGCAGAATTGGTAAAAATAAAAATAATCAGTGTTTTGTGTTTCCTGAAAAATCAAGTTAATGTCGTTTATGCCGTTTTGGCTTGACAGCGTCGATGTAACAAAAATTTGGAAAATTTGACTTAGGCGCATTACGAACCATAAAGATTACCATAAGCATACATAGCGAATCAAAAATCCATTAAAATAACACTTAACACATTTGACACGTAGGTACTCAGAGGTCATAATTACAATATGATAATAAAACATGTTGTACAATCTTTCCCAGCAGACGACTTCTTCGCTCTGAAATTGATTGTCTAGACTTTGAGAGTAGCCGTCATCTAATCATAAAATAATAATGTTCTTGCATTGCGGCGCCGACAGTAATATTGTATCAAAACTTTATAAAAATGTGCCACCTTAGCTGATAAAAAATTTAATAAGGTTAGCATACCTACTGTTAAGGACACCCGCCCAATAATTAATGTTTTTCACTTATTAGTTGGTAGGAAAGTAAATACCACAAATATCGGCCTAAGAATAAACATCGTTTCTGCGATGTGTGATGAGATCATTCGGTTAAACAAAATTTGCTGAAAGGTGCGGCTAGTACAGTCGAATCCGCTTGTTACATTACGTTTATAGGAATATCTCGGCTTGAGGAATAGAAATTCGAGGTCCCCAAACATTTTTACTAGCCATTCATGACCTGTTATTAGAATATTCCTGTTGTAGAAATACTTTTGCTTGGCACGAATGTTATTCTAATAAAAGGTTCGACTATATTAAAAAATAACGAGACAAATTAATAACAGATAATCCGGCTGTCATGTAAACAATATAACAAAATATTTAAAATAACGAAGTAAGGATATATATAATTCTTGGTTTGGTATTCAGTGCTTGGGGGATACTAACGAGTATATAAAGTAACTATTAGTTACTTTTTCAATATCTTACAGTCAAGTTTATGTCCTTAATCTGGTTTTTTATGTTTTAAAACCATGTTTTAGCACATGTAACCTTATTAAATGCAAACGTTTAGAAACAGACTAACTACCGTCAGACTACTGGCAGATAGCTCAGTTAGTTAGAGCATAGGCATGGATCGCTTGGATCGTGGATTCAAACCTCACCCGGTGTCAGTTGCTTAGACATTTATTAATTTGGTTGGTGTTTACTGTGGCTGTGTTAATTCAAGCTTAAAATGTATCTAGTCTTTTACGTTCTTCTAAGATTTAAAGTAACGTTTAATTAATAGAAATATGCTAATAAGTAACTGCAAGACTTGCAAGACTCTTGCGGCAAGTCCAAGACCAAGACCAAGAGCGGGAGCGCAATACCAAGACAAGGTGTATTGGCGCAAGATCAAGACCAAGACCGCCTAGGTGTCATCTTGTTCTTGCAATTGGGCAATACTGCATCTTAGAGCGTTCAGCGGAAGCAACAGAAGAAATATTAGCATCATCAACATTACAGGGATTAATAATGTTTTAAATATTTATGAATTCCAAAATAGAATGTAATAATTAGAGCTCTGAAACTTATTATAGTATGTTTTTAAACCAAGAGGAGTATTTTGACACTAATGGCATTTATAACATTTTGACACTATTGGCAATTTATAGGTTAATTAAGTTATATCAGCGTTTTTTTGTATTTTCTGAATTATTCCTTTTATTTTTTTATTTTTTAGTTTTTATATAAATAAAAACAATTGTTTTTAGAACTCTTTAGCGACGTATTAGTATAATATAATATTTATGGATCACCTACCGTCAAAAGCCGATATGATTAACGAATAAAGATGAATTTGGAGATATTTCTTGTCTTTTCGGATAGTGACTTTCTTGGGTTTGAATCTGTCTTTTCAGTTTACTCCATTTGGTTTAAAAACATAGCTTAGATGTTGAATTGATACAAGATAGGGTATTTGTATTTTTTAGGCCATTTTCGCCGATACGACTATGGATCTTCAAAAAATCTTAAACTGTATGGCTCTAAGGTCCCACCAGACTTTAATATTTCATTAATTACAGCTCCGGTGGACTTGTATTATGGTGAGAATGACTTTCTTGCAGACCTAAAGGTATATTTAATAAAAATAGTTACATATACAGCGTGTCTACTTAAGTTGGGAAGATATGGGAAACTTTTTTATTATTAGAAAAAAAGTTATTATTCATAAAAAATTCTGAATGGTTTTAAACCAAGATTCAATCATCAGATATCAAATTTTATCAATATTATATAGGTATGAGGTATGTCAAAAATTTGAATTTCGCTCAAGAATAAAGTTATTTTTCTCAATATGGAAAATTTTTATTATAAAAAGTTGTTTGAAATTAAAAACTATGATTAAATATGCAATTACACGCGTCTAATTGAAAAAAAAAATGTAACTTTTTTCTCAAATTATGGATACCAATATTGTTTTATTTATTTCACATATAACTTTTTTATTATAAATTTTATGAAAAAAGTTATTCTTCATAAAAAGTTCTGTAAATTTTAAGACACAATCACCAGATATCAATATTTATTAATTTTATACGAGGTGTGTTAAAAAATATGAATTTCCACTTAGAGTGAATTTCATATTTTTTTGACAAACTTACTTATTCTACTTCACTCCATGGGGAGCGTAGGGCGTCAACTGTCTGCCTACATTCTGTCCCATCCTTTGCACCGATATTTATTTCGGCCCCGGTTTTACAAATAGCATTAATTTCTCTCTCGACACTTCTTTTCCACGTTCCTACGGGTCTACCTGTTTTTTTTTTCATTGTGGTGTGGTTTTCACCCATGTGGTGTGTATTCTAGGGCTTGCCTCGCTATGTCTGTGCCAGGTCTCCTTAGTGTGTGACCCATCCAACCCCATTTCATTTTGCATATTGTCTTAGATATAGGTTTCTGGTTAGTCTTGTCCATAACTCTTGGTTTGATATGCGGTTTGGCCAGTCAATATTAAAAATCTTCCTTAGGCATTTATTTATGAATACCTGAGTCTGTCCGATACATTTTCTTGACCCTTTCCAAGTTTCTGCTCCATATAGTAGCACAGTCTTCACATTGCTGTTGAATAATTGTATATTGCTTTTACTTGTCATCTGGCGTGAAGACCACATTTTTATTAGCATGTTAAATGCGTTTTGAGCTACTCCTATTTCCGTTTTACGTCCTCCTCCGTCTCTCCTTTGTTGTTCAAAATACTGCCCAAGTAGTTAAATTTCTCTACCGATTCCCTGTGCCTCCCAGTGATATTCTTATTTCTCTTGTTGTATGTATTTATTTTTATTATCTTAGTTTTTCTGACGTTTATGTTAAGTCTGACATTCTTCTCTGTCTCTGCTACTTTTTCCGTTTTGCGTTGCATGTGTTGTCTTTTTTCTGTTAAAAGGCATATATCACCTGCAAATTCCAAGTCCTCATGTTGGTTAAAAATATGATCCAGTCGATTACTATCAGGAATAAGGTCAGAGAGAGTACACAGCCTTGCCCGACTCCTGTACCAAGTACCAATATCTATTTTTGACATACATAATATTATAAAATTTATAAAAGTTGATATCTTAGGTTAAGAACATATAGAGCTTTTTATGAAAAATAAGTTTCTTTCGTAAAATTGATAATAAAAGAGTTATCATAATATGTGTAATAAATAAAAACAATGTTGAGTATCCATACCTAATTTGAGAAAAATTTGCATTTTTTTTTAATTAGAAACGTGTAATTGCATATTTGATCATAGATTAATTCCAAACAACTATTCGTAATTAGAATTTTCGACATTGGGAAAAATAAAGGTACTTTCCTCTTGAGCGAAATTCATATGTTATAACATACCTCTTTTAATATTGATAAAATTTGATATCTGGTGGTTGAATCTTAGGTTTTATACCATGCAGAACTTTCTTTAAAGAATATCTTTTTTTCGTAAAATGAATAATAAAACGTCTCTCATATTTCCCATAGAGGGATTTCTCTTTTTATGCTTCTTATATGTTTCCAACTTCAGCTAGTGAATTGAGAGGTTTAGTCGGTCAAATTTGTTGGCAAAAAAGTAAAGAAGTCAGCTAATTTTTTGATATATTGAAAACGTTTCGCTTTACAATTTGAAAAACTTTATCAATTCACTACAAATAGAATAAAGTCTGTAAGTATAATGTCTACAGTGGTGTGGTATATATTTACAAAACAATTTGTAGTGTGTTAAAGGTGTTGAAAACACAGTAAAGCCACGCAATATAAAGAGCAACTACCCTAACAAAAAAAAAAATAAAAAATAAACCGAACAGTAGCGCACTAGTAGAGAAATTAAACCTTTTAAGGACAAAAAAGCAAGTTAATCAGCGGAACCGAATTCAAAATTATTTTGCACACTATATTTGAAACATCTCATTTTTGTTGAACAAAATTTGTCCAGAATAAATTACGGTTTTTTTGATATCCAGGTACCTATTCACACGATATTCCGCTCGGTATTTACACAATGTTGCCAAACTGAATTTTGTTTTATTATTCGGTTTAACCCGATTTCCGAGCCTACTATACCTCATTATATTTTAGAAGACTTTATATTTGTAGGTTTGTAGATTTTTATTATACGAATATAAATTTGTGGTGTAATAAGTAAGTTATTTGCTATTTGTTGAATACCCAGTAAAAATAAGCAACGGCAAATCTAGGGGATTTTTGTTATTGTATGATGTAGTTGGAAACAATGTTATATAAGTGTCAGATGTCAACTAGAAGTAAAACATGTGTCAAAAAGAAAAATAAATGTTGATTTTGATGTTTAAGTTATTTGTAGAATTATTGAGTTTTCTTTTAAAATAAAACTGACTAGAAGTACTTCGGTGTTTAATTAACATCCACGCAATTCTGCAAAACATCAGGTTATGGCCCAGATCACTTGTTTTCGTGAGTATTTCGCCAGTAAAAAAAGTCAGTGTTGAAGAGCCTGTGTCGGTAGTTTGCCGCGGCCAACGAAAATAAAAAAGAAAAGCTGAAAAAAAGGTGAAAAAGAAGCTCGAGTATATATACATAAAAAAAGAAAAACATAAATCCGAAAAATGGAAAATTCATCGGCTGCGTTGAAACTTAGTGGTGGTGACAACTGGGTAGCCTGGAAATTTCAAACAAGGGTAGTGCTAAAAAGCCGTGGTTATTATGACATAGTAATAGGAAAGTCTGTGAGACCGAGCACTACTGGAGATGACCAAAAGAAATGGGATGCTGGTGATTCAAAAGCACAAGAATTTATAGTAACCAGAATAGAGCAAGGCCCTATGACACACATTTTATCCTGTGAGACCTCGAAAGATATGTGGACAAAGTTGAAGTCTGTCTACGACAAAGAGTCAGAGGTGAGCATTCATTTAATGCAACAAAAGTTTTTTCTCTTGGAGTTTTCATCAGGTAAAAATGTTGCCTCATTCATATCACAGCTTGAAGAGATAAAAAATAAGCTAAAGCAAGCTGGTGAAGAGCTGTCCGATAAAATGATCATGACAAAAATACTTATGGCATTGCCAGAGGAATATAAGCATTTTCGGTCCGCATGGGAATCCGTACCATCTGATAAACAAACTCTAGATGAACTTACATCAAGACTACTTATCGAAGAAGAAAGAAGTAAGTCAGCACAGGGCAGCACAGCATTGGCGATGAAAAGTGATACAAGCAGAGAATTTAAAGGGCAAAAGAAAACCAGGTTAAAGTGCCATTTTTGTGGCAGAGGTGGCCATATTGCGAAAAATTGCTTTTTCAAGAAGAAAGAGAGAGATAATAATAGCCAGAAAGACATAAAAGTATGCAGTCAATGTAAAAGACGAGGACACAACTTACAAGAGTGTTGGTTTAATAAAAATAAAAATGAAAAACAACAGACAAGCAGAGAAGAAAATAAAATTGACAGTAATGCATTCATGGTATATACTGGGAGTAAGAAAAATAAAAATGAATGGTGCTTGGACACAGGAGCTAGCGAACATATGTGCTGGAATCAAGATCTGTTTGAAGAATTGATAGAGATAAGCTATAAAAAACAAGTAAAAGTCGGAAATGGAGAAAAATTACCAGTTAAAGGTATTGGAAAAATAACTCTATGGGCATTTAATGGTAAGAAATTTATAAAGTCAACCCTGTCAGATGTATTATTTGTGCCAGATTTAAAATTTAATTTATTCTCAGCTGGATGTGCCTTAGATAAAGGTTATAAGATGTTTTCAAACAATGAAAAATGTGAATTTTATAATGACAAAGGAGAAATAAGAGCATTGGCAACACGGGATAACAAATTATACAAAATGTTATTCTCACAAGAACAAAACACTGAAACCTTTGCAAATATTTTAATTTCGGAACGCACCCCTAACGAAAACTTGTCTGACGGTCAAGTTCAAGAAAACAGCTGTTTAGTAGATGTATTTTTATCAGAGTGTAATTCTGCAAAAACAACAGAAAGTTTGAGAGTTTGGCACTGCAGACTAGCACATCAAAATACTACATATGTGAGAAACTTTTTAAGGCAAAATAACATTGATTTTATAGACGAAAAATTCGTGTGTGAACAGTGTTTAACAGGTAAACAACACAGAATACCATTCAAGTTAAGTGAATCAAGAGCAAGTGAGCCATTACAATTAGTGCATACAGACGTATGTGGCCCTATGGAAGAAGAGTCTTTAGGGGGAAATAGGTATTTCCTGTTGTTAAAGGATGACTATACAAATTATAGGTACGCGTATTTCATGAAAAATAAATCAGAAGTTAAGAAACACCTTAAAAATTTTATATCATTAGCCGAGAGAGAGACAGGCTACAAGATGAAAACTTTACGATCAGATAACGGTTTAGAGTTTATGAACCAAGAAATAAAGGAGATGCTTGACTATCAAGGCATAAAACATCAGAGATCAGTAGTGTATACGCCTCAGCAGAACGGTAGGGCTGAGAGGGAAAATAGAACCCTAGTTGAATCAGCCCGAACTATGATACAAGGGCAAAAGTTGAATAAAAACTTGTGGGCAGAGGCCATACATACAGCAGTGTATGTTTTAAACCGAACAGGCCCTAGTAGCATAAAAAATGTGACACCTTATGAATTATGGTACAAAAAGAAAGTCAATAATATTTCTACACTCAAGAGTTTTGGTTCTAGAGTATCAGTGCATGTCCCAAAAGAGAAGAGATTAAAATGGGATGCAAAAAATATGTTTGGTTTCTTTATTGGCTACAGTGAGGATGTAAAAGGTTACAAAATATTTGTCCCAGACAAAAATAAAGTTGAAATTCATCGAGATGTCATATTTTTGCCCGAGAAAACCATAGAAATAAAAAATGGGGAGACAGACATGAATAAAAACATACAGATGATATGTGAGGAGATAAAGTCAGAAGAAGATGACAGTGAAGCAGAAGAACCTCAAAATAATAGAGAAGAAAGCAGTGAGAGTGACCTCGAAACTGATAGCAGTATTGAAGATGTGAATGAAATAGAGCAGGAGCATGGATATGACCTGAGAAGACATATAAAAAGACCCTCAAGATATGATGATTATGTTCTGGATGATGACGAAATGAGTTTGTTGACTTTTAGTGATGATGAAGAACCCCAGACGTATGATGATGCAGTGGCCAGTAGTGAGTGTAAAAATTGGAAGAAAGCTATGCAATCAGAAATAAATGCGTTGCTAGAAAATGAAACATGGGAGTTTGTGCAAAGTAGTGATGGTCAAAAAGTCATTGAGTGCAAGTGGGTGTTCAAGAAAAAGAAAAATGAAAATGGTAAAGTAGTGAAATATAAAGCTCGTTTGGTAGCTAGAGGTTTTCAACAAATTGGTATGTGTTTTAATGATATTTATAGTCCAGTAGCAAAATTACCATCAATAAGGATTTTCTTAGCCATGTGTAATACTTTTGATATGAAAATTCATCAAGTAGATGTTTGTAGTGCATTTCTAAATGGGGATATTAAAGAAAATGTTTTTATTTCACTCCCAAAGGGATTTAAAGAAAAAGAGGGCACTATTTGCAAATTAAGAAAATCCTTATATGGTTTGAAAAGTTCACCTAAAAATTGGAATGACAAATTTCATAATTTGATGCAAAATTTGAGTTTTTCAAGATCTGAATATGAATATTGTCTTTATATTAAAGTAAATGAAAAAGGTAGGATATACATTTTGCTGTATGTTGATGATTTGCTGTTGGCAGGTACAAATGATCAAGAAGTTGAGAAAATAAAATACATTTTAAACAAAAACTTCAAAATGAACGACTTAGGTCAAATAAAACATTTTTTGGGTATGTGCATAACTCAAAATTTGTCTGAAGGCAAAATAAAAATTAATCAAACTGTTTACTTAAAAAATGTTTTGAAGAAATTTGACATGTCAAGCTGCAGGCCATCAACAACACCAATGGATAATAATTTTCACCACGATTTTCTCAAACGAGAAAAATCTGAGAGCATAGAGATAGAAAAGAAATGTAGAGTTGCTATAGGATGTTTGATGTATGCAATGTTATGCTCAAGACCAGATTTGTGTATAGCTATAGGTATATTAAGCAGGTATCAAACATGTGCAAGTAACGATTTGTGGGTAGCAATAAAAAGAGTATTGAGATATATTCAAAGCACAGTTACTATGAGTTTGATATACTATAAACATAAATATAAACAGGAAAATTTGATAGTAGGGTACTCAGATTCAGATTGGGCAGGTGACCGTACTGATAGAAAATCTACATCAGGATATGTATTCAAAGTTTTTAATTGCACGGTGTCATGGGCATCACGGAAACAGTCTACAGTCAGTTTGTCCTCTACTGAAGCTGAATATGTTGCACTAAGTGTATGTGTGAGTGAAGCATGTTGGCTAAGATACTTAATGTATGATTTAAAAATAAAACCTGATTATGTAGCGGTTCTAATTCATGCAGACAATCAAAGCGCTATAAGGGTTAGTAGAAATCCGGAATTTCATAAAAGACTAAAACATGTTGATATTAGATTTCATTTTGTACGAGATAAAATTAAGGAAAATATTGTTGTATTAAAATATCTTAATACAAGTGACCAACAGGCTGACATATGTACAAAACCATTAGGTTTAACTCTGTTTAAAAAATTTAGAGAGTTGCTAGGTTTAGAATAAAAAAATTAATTTAGATCTAGGAGATTTACCGTTGAGGGGGGGTGTTGAATACCCAGTAAAAATAAGCAACGGCAAATCTAGGGGATTTTTGTTATTGTATGATGTAGTTGGAAACAATGTTATATAAGTGTCAGATGTCAACTAGAAGTAAAACATGTGTCAAAAAGAAAAATAAATGTTGATTTTGATGTTTAAGTTATTTGTAGAATTATTGAGTTTTCTTTTAAAATAAAACTGACTAGAAGTACTTCGGTGTTTAATTAACATCCACGCAATTCTGCAAAACATCACTATTCCAGGATGTAACACGACTTGAAAATGAACTACCAAATGCTGTGGGATACCTGATTCCTTATAGAAGATGGACACATCTAGATTTTCATATTGCTAAAGATGTTAACGAAATACTAAACAAGAAAATTTTAGCACGACAGCAATATTATATTGATAATGGTGCCCTAACAACACCAACAACACTGCCAACAACGGAAAAATCGAATAATAAAGCAAATTATAGTTTCTCTGAAAATAATATTTATATTTGTATATTAATATTTATTTCATATTTCATATATTAATAGCACAGTGTAGTTGAATCCATTCTAAAAACGACATGGTATATATATCCACATTTTGTCAAAATAACTTAATAATATTTTCATGTGGTTGGTACCAGTATTTACTATTTTGTGAAAAAAATCACACTAATCCGACCCCCAAAGGCGTTGCATTATAATATAATTAAGTACCAAGCCACAATAATTGCTCCCTCAAACAATAAGAATTGGAGTATGGTGTAGCAGGCCTACGTTCTTTCCGAGAGACTCCAACAAGAGTCGAAATTTGTCGATTAAGAGGGCTGGACTGCGCTCCGTATTCTAATTGAAAAATAAGATTGTTTTGCCTTCGCATTGCAACTAAATAAAAATGAAATTTTTATTTTATTTTTATATTGGTCGTTATTTCTTTGAGTAACTAGGTCCATTTTCTGTTGGAATTTACCAGCTGAACAGACGGGGTCGTGAATTGTAAGTTTTTGAATTCCCTCTTGTCTTCTTCGCTTCAGCATCCATCTAGCTTGCAAATTTTAGAAGCCATGGAGGTGTTACCAAGAAAATGAAACAATAAGTTTTCAATTTAAAAATCTTCTAGTAATATTATAATATTTTTAAATATTATTAATATTGCTATTAGGATTGAAAACTACTTCATCTTTCAATTGCCAGATGACGCTAGTCACCTAGTCCATTCACGTCAGTTGCGGTGTGGGAGATAAACTCTCGGTGTTGGTCAATTAGAATATGGAGTAGCGGGCCTACGTTCTCTCCGATGAGACTCCAACAAGAGTCGAAAATCGTCGATTCAGAGGGCTGGACTGCGCTCCGTATTCTAATTGAAAAATAAGATTGATTTGCCTTCGAATTGCAACTGAATAAAAATGGAACTTTTATTTATTTTAACAAGAATTGTATCTATGTATTATATTATAGTTTAATATATTATATTTAACCAAAAAATATTTAAATTTATTAAATTTAAACCATTTTTTACCCTGTTTTAAGTGTACAACTACCAAGTAATGTTATTTATATCATAATTGATAAAAAACTGTAATAAATATATATAATTTCTTATATAACAAAATAAAAAGTTTATAAGGAAAGATTTATGATACTTTTGCATAATTATTTATTACTAATAAGTACATTTTTTATTCGCTTTTATTAAACCAAGTTGAAAATATAGCTCATGCTATTTCATTTGACACCTGTGGAATGATTCTAACGTCATTTTTTCTGACTTATGTTATTGCAAAAAAATGCTCTCTGGGATAAACAATTTGAATAAAATTTAAACAATTGAATGAATCGCTTTGAAATTTTTATAACATATTAAGCACCAAAGAACCCTTATATGACAAAAATTTAAAAGCTGTACACTAATTTTTCCAATAGATATTGCGAAATAATTTTTTTTGCAATTCCGAACTTTTTTCGCAATTATATTAACAATAAATGGGTATATAAAACTTTGTAATACGTCTTTTTAAAACTGTTTCCATAATCTCAAAGATATTTGCACTAAGAAAACCATAGGTTTCACTGTTTTCCATTGATTTGAAAAAAAAAGGGAAAAATGCCATTTTTTGACACTTAATTGTTACAAAGGAGATAGTTACAATTTGTTCTTATAGGTATTAAATGTCGAAAAAACGCTTCAGTACCCTGGATGCTCAAGTGTCATGGGAAAAACCTTATTACCCTGGACTACTAGCAGGGTGGATAGCTACACATACCTTAGCAGCAACATAAACAGCCTGTGGGACCACTCTTGTAAAATAAAACAATGCATAGAAAAAACGAGACTAGGCAGCGTTCATAATGATGAGGTCCCTTTTTAGAAGTCACGATTTACCACTTGGTACCAAAATCTCTATCATCAGATGCTGTGTATTTTCTACGTTATTATACAGAGTAAAGATCTGGACGTTTTCCGAAGTTTCTTTAAAAAAATTCTAGGCATTCCAGATGTGGTTTTACAGACGCATTTTAAAAATTTCGTGGGTTGATTGTGTGACTAATATTGTGGTCCTACGTAGAAGGGACAAGGAATGCGAGATAATTGTGGAAATAGAGGACCCGGGCGGAAGAAGAATATTTTGGCTTTAAAACCTGAGAAAGTGGTTCAATACATCTACAACCAGACTATTCAGAATAGCTTCAAGCAAAGTTAGGAGAGCCATGCTGGTTGCCAGCATTCGGAACAGATAGGCACGTAAGAAGTGAAAAGGAATGTTGGACAATATCGACCCACCACGGCCCAGAGATAAAAATTTTCCAACCTAAGTGGTGGGCCACTTTGACCCAGTATGGCACTGTATGCGTTAAATAATTTTTGGAATGCCTTTTTTATGCCTGCTACCATGGTTATATTATCAATAAGGAATTGCAAAATATGTGAACTTATATTGAAATATCTTCCAACTCTGTAGAATTGATTAGTTTTGAAAAACAATTGATATCGTAGGAAAACACATGTTCCTTATTATTTTTTTATTCGAATTGCGTTATTTTTTTATCCACACGGTACTTAGTAAGTTACAAGTACTTTCATGTAGATAACATTCAAATAAGGTATAGATTATCTTTTTGAAAAATATTGAAAACCATGCAATGATTGATTAACCATTTACAAAATATCAATCAAAATGTATATACTTAAAACATTATTGATAATAATAATCGTCGTACAAGTGCATTGTAAAAGCCAAACCTTGGACGCCATTGGTAATTTTGTTAGACAATTTAGGGAATCCTTAAATGTAAGCGATTCTAAATTTAACCAAGATTCTGATGTGGGACTTGATATTGTAAGTTATTTATTAGAATACTATACTATAGTAGAAACATTCAATTATTATAGTATTATTATAGTATATATAGTATATATAGTATTTATAGTATATACAGGGTGAGGCAGATAAAGGGCCTATTAGAAATATCTCGAGAACTAAAAGTAAGAGATTCATGAAAATTGGAATACAGGGCTTTTGAGGTATGAACTATTTAATAAAAATATTTTGGTCTCTTTGCTACTTCCGGTTATACCGGAAGTTGATTGTAACTTCTTTTTTTCAAATGGGACACCCTGTATATTTTTACATTTTTGAATTCTGCTCGATGTCTTCTTTCTTAAAATATGAGGTTTTGTAATATTATACAGGGTAGTTTAAAAGATAATTACGGTTTTTTATAAATGTTGTAGCAAATTTCACACCCTGTAGAATTGTACTGATTTGATATCAAAAACTCCGTTTATGTTCAAGTGATTTTAAATATAGTCTATTATTATTAAAAATTATTAATATAGCGAAAGGTTTAATTTTAGTATACAGGGTTGGTCGAAACTCGTAATGAGTATTATCTGAGTTTTCTTAAATGGAACACCCTGTATTTTAGTGTTGTAATGAAATGATATTTTATAGTACTTTTTTATTTCTTAAGCATTCCCAATACCTAACTGCTTTAATTTGTAAGTTATTTGTAGTTCTTTAAGCCTAACTTTAATTGAAACAAAAATTACGTGAAATTTTATTAGGTTTGCCGTGAAAATATTCAATCACAAATAATTTTTCGAAAATAAACACATATTAATCTCGACTGACCCATAATTTATTAATACTGGTTGATATATCAAAATACCTACGTAGTTAAGATTGTTGGTGTGTTTAATATTAATAAAAACATACAATATTCTATCTAGTTGGCTATGCCTGACACTAAGGGCCAATTTCTCATATCGAGTTCAACTCCAGTTTAACCTGAACTTCTAGTAAACGTCAGTTTAAAGTCAAAATCGTCTTTCTCAATTCGCACGTTCAACCGATGGCAGTTTAAACTTGAACGATGCTTGAACGGTGGAATTCGGCCGTTCAAAGATTTCAGAACTCAGTTCAGATGATTCCATGGACTACGCATGCGTTGTATTAACACGAAACGCTGTCATAATATAAATATATCCTATTTTATTATATTAAGCCTAACGATAAACGATAACATTATTTTTGTTTTTATAACATTTATTTATAATTATTAAAATGACTATTTGACTATAAATACTTAAATTTAACTTTATTCAAAAACAGCATAAAAATGGTAGTTCAAAATGGCGACAGTTTTTTACCTTTTGCCATCTATTGGCATTTCTCGAAAGCTGTAGAACGAGTGCTGACATGAACGCGCAATGAGAAATGCATTTCAAACAAAACCACAGATCACGGGTGAACCTGGTTCAACTGAACCATAGATTAACGCAGGTATGAGAAATCGACCCTAAATATGCTTAAACATTTGCTTTGCTTAAACATTCTACCATTATTTAGGTTCCAGTTGCTTTGCTACCATTGCTAATATGAATTTTTCTAATGAGGAACTGATTCAGATGGTTTTTTGTTGAAGGAGAGTATAAGAAATAAAAATGTGCTACCAGCAATAAGAGTTTATCATCAGGAATTCCATGATAGATGACAACCAAAAAAAAGAGAAACTCTTCAAAATTTACTAGTGGTTTCAATGAACTGGAAATTTAGATTACGAGAAGTCTGATCGAAGAAAAATTATTTTAAATGATTAAAATGAATTAAATGTTAGTGTCACTGAGAATCTGCATACTTATTAGTATGAATGTTCTCGTAATCTAAGTGTCTAGTACGTCGAAACTGTTCTAGTAAACTTTGAAAAGTTTCTCTTCTACACTTTGAAAATTTTTTCTTCTTGGCTGTCGTCTATCAGGGAGTTGCAGATGATAAAATTCTTATTGCTAGTAGTACATTTTTGTTATACTTACTCTCCTAGAACAAAAACTTTACTAATATGTAGTAACACAGCAACTGGAACTATAAAAATAATATAATGTCTAATGTTTAATCAAGTTTAGTGTCAAAGCCATAGCCAACTGGGTAGAATATGGTTTGTTTTTATTAATATTTTATGCACCAACAATCCTAACATATTAATATTTTATGCACCAACAATCCTCGCCTGCCTTTGGATCGAAAAAATCCGAAAGTTTGTGGGTTCGAATCTCACCAGGGTCAGAAATTTTTCATTTATTATAAATTAATAAATGAATATAGTTTCTGTCCTTGTGGGATCGGTACTCACCGGAGGGACCGCAGACGTTCGGATACAATTAGCGTCTCTTTGCAAAGACAATGACGTCGACTTTGCAAAGTAACAAGACACTTACTCAACACACACTACACATTATTACTCCCCTGACTTAGTGATAAGTTATACAATTACGTGGCTAAAGGTTCTAGTTCTAAACCAAGGCCAAAATCAGAGAAAAAAAAAACAATCCTAACAACGTAGGCATTTTGGTATCTCATCCAATATTCATAAATTAAGGATAATTCTAGATTAACATGTACTTATTTTCAAAAAAATATTTATGATTGAATATTTTCAGGACAAACCTAATAAAATTTCACGTAATTTCTGTTTCAATTAATGTTAGGCTTAAAAAACTACGAATAACTTACAAATTAAAGCAGTTAGGTATAGGGAATGCTTAAGAAATAAAAAAGTACTATAAAATATCATTTCATTACAATACTAAAATACAGGGTGTTCCATTTGAGAAAACTCAGATAATACTCATTCCGAGTTTCGACCAACCCTGTATACTAAAATTAAACCTTTCGCTATATTAATAATTTTTAATAATAATAGACTATATTAAAAATCACTTGAACATAAACGGAGTTTTTGATATCAAATCAGTACAATTCTACAGGGTGTGAAGTTTGCTACAAAATTTATAAAAAACCGTAATTATCTTTTAAACTACCCTGTATAATATTACAAAACCTCATATTTTAAGAAAGAAGACATCGAGCAGAATTCAAAAATGTAAAAATATACAGGGTGTCCCATTTCAAAAAAACGAAGTTACAATCAACTTCCAGTATAACCGGAAGTAGCAAAGAGCCAAAAATATTTTCATTAAATAGTTCATACCTCAAAACCCCCGTATTCCAATTTTCATGATTCTCTTACCATTAGTTCTCGAGATATTTCTAATAGGCCCTTTATCTGCCTCACCCTATATAGTATAATATAGTATAGTATACATATATAGTATATACAGGGTGTTTGGTAAAGAATGGGCCATAGCTTAACCTCAGGTTCCTGACGTTAAAATAGGCCGATTTAAGCTAACTTATCTTAGTACAAAGTTTATAATAACCGAGATACAGGGTGTCAAAGTTAAACTTTTTTTTTTATTTATTATTGAATATTTCCTGACAGGTATGAGATATCAACATGAAATTGGGTATGTGGGGGTTTTTTGGGTCTAGAAAACGAAATTCCTTACCAAAAATTATGTATTGCCCAGAGGGCGCCACATACGCCTTTCAGCACTCATTTATTACGTTCAATTTTTTTTATTCCTCACACTGTATAATTTTGACATTAAAATTTTTATTCTCCTATTAGTTTTACTTAAAAAAGGTAAACTTCTTTTATCTCCCTAAACTCAAACGTTTTCGAGATAAACGCATTTTAAATCTGCGATACACCATCATTTTTAGCATAATATCATTGTAGTTACACCCGAAAAATAACTTAAAACCATAAAATTATCCAAAAATGTATTGCAAATTTCTTCAAATGGAATTTGCGATGCCATGACATAAATTTGAGAACTGGCACAATTATTATGGTTTTAGGTTAATTTTCGGGTGGAACTACTTACAATGATATTATGCTAAAAATGATGGTGTATCGCAGATTTAAAATGCGTTTATCTCGAAAACGGTTGAGTTTAGGGAGATGAAAAAGTATACCTTTTTTAAGTAAAACTAATAGGAGAATAAAAATTTTAATGTCAAAATTATACGGAGTGAGGGATAAAAAAAAATGAACGTAATAAATGAGTGCTGAAAGGCGTATGTGGCGCCCTCTGGGCAAAACATAATTTTTGGTAAGGAATTTAGTTTTCTAGACACAAAAAACCCCCATATACCAAATTTCATGTTATCTCGTACCTGTCAGGAAATATTCAATAATAAATAAAAAAAAGTTTAATTTTGACACCCTGTATCCCGCTCATTATAAACTTTGTACTAAAGTAAGTTAGCTTAAATCGGCCTATTTTAACCTCAGGAACCTGAGGTTAAGCTATGGCGCATTCTTTACCAAACACCCTGTATAGTATATAGGTGGAAGGCACTTATGGAAAAAAAATTATTTCTGTCCTTGTTTCAAAAACTTATGTCCTTGTTTTAAATAAAAATGTGCACCTTTTAAATATACATTTAAATGTACAGGGTGATCCTTGCAAGTCTAACAGAGTCCATAAGCTTTATTTTTAATGGAATACCCTGTATATTATTATATTTTTAAAAGCTGCTTAACAACCTGATTTCAACGAACTATATCAACGAACATATCATCATGTAGGGTGTATTATGAATGATACAGGGTGAAATTTTGAAATTAAAGAGTATGGAAACTACTTATGGAATAAAATTGTTTGTGTCTTTATTCTAAAAATTTATTAAAAATACTGGGACACGTCAACTTTTAAATTCTAATGGGCGCTTTACAAACATAAATAAAAATATACAGAGTGATTAACGCAAGAACAGCATAGTCCATGATCTTTAGTATTAATGGATCACCCTATATATTTTTACATTTTTAGAATCTGCTAAACAACCTTATATCAAAAAAGTGTATACCTATTATGTAGGGCATATTATGAATAATACAAGGTGAAATTTTAAAATTATGTGTAATTTTCGGCAAGATATTAAATACCTACAGAAAATTTTAAAATGAATAATTTATCATGCTTTAAATATTGGTATATATTTTAGATTAGATAAATAAAGGCATCAATTTTCTAAACCAAGTATTTTAAATCTATTAGGTTTTGCATTTAATGTCTTGACAAAATTGATAAATAATTTCAAAATTTCACCTTATATTATTCATAATGGACCCTACATAATACACTTTTTTGATATGAGGTTGTTTAGCAGATTCTAAAAATATAAAAATGTACAGGGTAATCCATTAAAACTAAAGATCATGGACTATGCTGTACTTGCGTGAATCACCCTGTATATTTAAATTTGTGTTTGTAAAGCGCCAATTTGAATTTAAAATTTGACGTGTCCCAGTATTTTTTATAATTTTTTAAAATAAGGACACAAACAATTTTATTCCATCAGTGGTTTCCATACTTGTTAATTTCAAAATTTCACCCTGTATTATTCATAATACACCCCACATGATATAGTTTGTTGAAATCAAGTTGTTAAGCAGCTTTTAAAAATATAAGAATATACAGGGTGTTCCATTGAAAATAAAGCATATGGACACTGCTAGACTTGCAACGATCACTCAGTATATTTAAATTTATGTTTAAAAAGTGCACATTTTTATTTAAAAATCGACGGGTCTCGGCGTTTTTTGTAATTTTTTGACACAAGGACACAAATAATTTTATTCCATAAGTACCTTCCACCCTGTATATAGTATATATAGTGTATTTTAGTATATTATATAGTATTATTATAGTAATTATTATAATAGTATAGAAGCATTCATTTATTTTTTCCTGTCACTTTTTTGGATATACCAGAATCATTTTAGTTGTTTTGTTTGATTGTCGTATATCTTCTCATATCCTCTCATGGTTGTTCTTTATTCCTTTATTTTTTTATACAAAACATTATTTAACAAAAAATTAACTAAAAATATTTGTTGTTAATACCTCCATAAAATTTATTAGAATGTATTGTCACTACAACTACTACTGTCCCGGCTGAATACCTTTCTGAAGTGATGTAATTTCACTATGGGTCTACATTTACTCTTCAACTGAAAAGTTGTCGACGGGAGAGCTGTTTTTTATATACCTATTTATGCTGCAACCACAAGGGTAATTAGCTACATAAAAAATATAATACCGGTAAAGTTAGTAAATTTTTAGCTTCTTTACTTCTAAAGCTTTAGTTTACTTCAAAATCTCCATGTATATTATTTGGGATGGTGTGCTTCTTCTTTGTTGCTTTATATATTTTCGTTATTTTACAATTTTCGCACATTGGTGGCACTGTTCGGGCAAAGAGGTATTTATGGGTTAAGTCACTGTGTCCCAGCCGCAATTATTGTGTTATTCTCAATGTGATCTATTCGCTGTTGGTTTCACTAATTGTTTAATTTCTTTGAGTTTATTTTGTGACGCACTCCACTTATTTAGCCACGCACTTAACACGTTATATTATATTTAATTTCTGACTTCAAGTCATAAGAATAAACTTCGCTAATACACTAAGCAGCAAAATTAACGCACCACCTTAAAAATGGGACATCCTTGATGCCTCGAATTTCCTAAACCTCTTGTCCAATTTGAGTGATTTTTTTAATAAGTTATAGCATTATACTTTAATAGTATCCCTGTAATAATATTGTTGCCAGACAGGTAAGTTATCAGTAGTAATTGCACAAGAGCTCTAAAATTATTGAATTTTTCCCGAGTGTCACTTTGGCAGTTTTAATTTCACGAGCCGAAGGCGAGTGAAAATATGTCAAAGTGTCACGAGGGCAAAAATTCTATATTAATTTTAGAGTTCGAGTGCAATTTGTTGGGATTATTTCATGAATAAACCTGTTCAAAACCAAAATTTTATTTTAATTTATATATGTAAGTACCAATTAGTGAAATTAAACACACAGTTGTTATAAATATGTATTTGACGGTTGAAAGTCATCACTTTTATAATTTTTAAAACATTTGTCATTAATGTCACTGAATGTATTTTTTCGTAGCAACGAAGGGCATCTGACGTAATATGCTTAACGACGGGAGATTATCAAAAATTATCACCTTAATTTGCATGTCTGTAGCTTTCTATACGCTGTGAGCTCGTACGTAGAGGGGATATTTACAAATTCGCGAGCGCCAGTAGTGGCAAGTCTGTAAACGTTTACGGAAATTTGACATAAATATCAAAGTGATTAATTTAAAATTAAAATTAAAAACATTAATTATAAAAAATATTAGTTGGTCAAAGCTGTGGTATACCTTTTTACCTTAAAAAGCTTTTCAGCTTTTCAGTCTGACACGGCAGATACGGTGAGTTTAAATTCCCTCTCATCACTGGATCCCCAGGATGAAGAGTATTTCTCAGATACCTCCCAACTCTACGAAAAATCCACATTTTATTAAAATTCAATCTAATTCAATGGAACTGTGATGGGTTTTACCCCAGACTTGAACACCTCCAAAAGTTAATCCTTGATACTACTGCCGACATACTGTGTTTACAAGAAACAAATTTCAAATCTGATCACAAAATACTTCTAAAGGGTTTTGTAGGTTACCATTTCTTGAGAACTGACTATGTTAGGGCTAGCGGTGGAACATCCGTATTCGTATCAAATGAACTTTATTCCACACATCTTCCAATTTGCACAAACCTAGAAGCTATCGCCGTTAACGTCTGGTGCCCAAATAAAATTACAATTTGTAGCATCTATATTCCTCCAAATTATAGCCTATCTGAAGCTGATCTAGTGGATCTCATATACCAACTTCCTTCACCTTTTCTGCTTGTTGGGGATTTCAATGCCCACAATACAATGTGGGGTTCTGAAAGAACCTTCGGTCGAGGAAAGAATGTCGAAAGTGTTTTGAATATTACTGACACTTGTATGATGAATGACCATTCCAAAACCCATTTTAATATTGCTACTGGCACATTCTCCTCTATAGATTTAAGTTTATGTCATCCAAGAATATATCCTAGTCTTACATGGAAAGCTGTTGACGATCTTTATGATAGCAATCATTTCCCTATTTTAATATCGGAAAATTTAGAAGAACATTTCGATATCTTTAAAAAATGGAACATTTCTAATGCCAACTTGGATAGCTTTCGGATACTTACTGAAAGCAAACTAAACCAGCTTGGATTATCAGAAGATGCCGATAAAAATATTGCCGCTTTCAATAACTGTATAATCTCTGCTGCTGAAGTAAATATTGGACAAACACCAATCTCTTTAACTCGTAAAGCAACACCTTGGTGGAACGAACAATGTTCTCTGGCTATACAACAAAGTAAGGCAGCATGAAATAAATATCGCAGAGATAGCACTAAAGAGAATCTCACCAACTTAAAAAAACTGAGAGCTAAATCTAAGTATGTAATCAAACAAAGCAAAAAATACTTCTGGAAAAACCACATCTCATCCATCAATACTGGCACTCCTTCTAGCCAAATCTGGAAGAAAATAAAACACATGTCAGGAAAGAAAACATATTCAAGAATTTCTGCCATACTCACTCAAAATAGCACAGTCACTGACAGTCAACAAATTGCTAACATTTTGGGTGAAAGTTTTCATAAGAAAACAACAAACGCACATACTTCAAATTTTCAGCCTCCCACGTCTACTAATCTAGAATTCAGTTTATCTGATTGCAAAATATCCAATCTAGACTCTCTAAATCTGCCGTTTACATTACAAGAATTATCAGACACATTGTACTGTTGTAAAAATTCATCTGCAGGTCCAGAAAACATCCCCTTTATCTTTATTAAAAATCTTTCTCGACCTAGTCTAGTCAAACTGCTTGAAATTTACAATTTAATATGGACCAAACAATAATTTCCAAATATTTGGCGAAAATCCATAATTATCCCAGTTAAAAAACAAGGCAAACCTCCAACTGATCCAAATTCCTACAGGCCAATTTCTTTCACATGTACAATTTGCAAACTTATGGAGAAAATGATCAATAAAAGACTCCTGTGGTACCTAGAAAAATATAATATATTAAATTTAGCACAATCAGGCTTTAGGTCACTTCGAAGTACAGCAGACAATCTAGCAGTTCTCCAAACATCAATCATTAACGCCTTCCAGTGCAAACAAGACGTAATAGCTGTTTCGTTTGATATCGAAAAAGCTTTTGATACCCTCTATAGGCCTCTTATTATAGCTAAACTCAAGGAGTACAATATATCCGGAAATATATTTTCATTTATTAATAAATTTGTAACAAACAGAACTTTTAACGTAATAAATATATAAGGGAAAATGGCAAAATCTCCAGAACTTTCAAACAAACTAATGGCGTTCCTCAAGGGTCGGTTTTGAGTCCTACACTTTTTATACTTGCTCTAAATGATATTTGTAAATAAATTGAGCTTCCAGTCAAGTTCTCTCTCTACGCTGATGATTTAATAATTTTCTGTCGAGGCAAAGACACAGTTGCCACTTGCAAACTGGTTCAGAATGCCACTGATCAATTGATTGAATGGTCTTTAATGAGTGGATTTAACTTTTCTGTTTTGAGAAGACAAAAATCATTAAGTTTTCCCGCAGGACAGCCAGTACCATAAATCCTAAAATATCCATAAATAGTACCTTACTACCTGTCGTGAAGAGTATACGGATCTTAGGACTCACGTTCGATAGCAAACTTACCTGGAAATGCCATTTAAAAGATCTCAAAACCAAGTGCATGACTAATCTGAATATACTAAAAACTCTGTCCAATCATCATTGCGGCGCAGATGAAGACTCCCTTCTTAAGATTTATAGATGTCTTATTCGTTCTAAAATAGACTACTATAGTTTTATTTATATGTCAGCTAGTCCATCTGATTTAAAACTTCTTAATTCTGTACATAACACTGCACTTCGAATTTGCCTTGGAGCCTTCAGGTCGAGCCCAGCAGAGAGCTTATATAGAGAAGCTAATGAACTTCCCCTCTGGTTACGTCGACGCAACTTCTTTTGAAATATTCGTCTCGAATATCTGCTAATACTGAAAATCCAGCCCATAAGTTACTAAAAACTGACCTTTTAAACTCTGCTTCTCCAATTAAACTTCAATCTTTGCCACAATATCTCTCTCCACATCTGAATAACATCGATCTCTCAGTCACAACCCCAATAATAATATCTCCTAAACCTCCCTGGAATAAATCGATAGCAAATTTTATTCTCACGCTAACTAATTATGATAAGCATCAAACCAATCCACAAATTCTAAGGCATACCTTTAACGAATTAATTGCTAACAATAAATTCGACCAAATTCTATATACAGCTGCTTCTAAGAGCCCAGTAGCTATTGGATGTGCGGTAACCTCAAACACAGAACTAATCAAATCCTGCAATCTCCCGCTCTTTTGTTGCATACATACAGCCGAATTATTCTCTATCCTCCAAGCCGCAAACTCGCTATCTCCAGGACGTAAAAAAGTAGCAATATGTACCGACTCTTTAGCGTCTATCCATTCTCTAAAAAGTATGTATACGGTACATCCGTTGGTCCAAGCTATCCAAAACTCTTTCGATAGTCTAATCTCACTGGGAGTATCCATAACCATGGTCTGGATTCCGTCTCATGTGGGAATCCCTGGTAACGAACTTGCCGACCACTTTGCTAAACAAGTCTCTTCTTCTAATGAGAAAACTGAAAACTTACAATTACACACGGATCTACAATCGTTTTTTAAAAATACTATCCTAATATCTTGGCAAGATCACTGGAACAAAACCCCTTCCAAGCTTCGTGATATCCATCCATCTATAAAAAAACTTGAGTTTCCTTCCATGACACGGAAAAACAAAATTTTAATTCGACGACTTAGAATAGGCCATACAAGGTTGACGCATAAATATTTGATGACTTCCCAAGATCCACCTACATGTACACACTGTGATAACATTCTATCTGTTAAACATATTCTCATTGACTGTCCCTATTTCTACAATAACAGAAAAAAGCATAATTTGAATCTTAACCTACAAAATATTCTCAGCTCGCCAGATCAATTTCAACGCATTATTGACTACCTTTATGACACCAGGCTATACCACGAAATCTAGAAGAAGATATATAGTTTAGGAATTTTGATTATGTATTTAAAATGTTTTTCTATCTATTGTAATGTAATTATATTGAGATGTAATTTTCCTTTTATTGTAATGTAATGTAGTAAAATTGTACCTGTGTCAATGACCTATGTTGTCGAGACACGTTAAGCTAAAATAAAAAAAATAATAATATTTTCGGTTGTCTCTATTAAAGCTTCCTTTAATATTTTCTCTCAATACAAGTTAAAAAGTGAAGGCGGTAGTGTACAACCTTATCTCAGTTCTTTTTTTACTTTATCGTACTACATACGTAGTATAATAGATAAAGTTATAGGATCGTGCAAAAAAAAATTTTCAGATTTCATTTTTTTTCGACGTTTTGAGTCCCCCTTAGTCTAGAAAGCAAATAAAAAAAAACATGTCGAAAGTATGTAGGTTACGTACGTATGTCGCCACCACCCAGCAAAAACTACTGGACCGATTTCGATGAAATTCAGTATAAGTAAGTTTAAGAAAATTTTGTCGAGAAACTAAGCTTTTAAAAAAAACCTCTCAAAGGGGGGCCGAAATAGTGGGGTTATTTGGGGCCCATCTTTGCAAATTTTGACCGAAACAAGTGAAAATTAATGCAAAGTTAGCTTATCGATAGGTAAATAGAAATACGGAATTTGAAATTTATCAATTCAAAATGGCGGCCAACATGGCCGACCGCCCACCCGATACATTTCTTTACCTATCTAAAAACTTGTTTAAGATAAGTTTAATTTGAAAAAGTCGTTATATAGCCCAAAGATGGGGTTATAAGAAGAATATTATGGTTTTTTAGAAAAAGTTATGGGTTGCCTATATTTAAGGGGTCAAATTTTGACATAACTTTGAACTAGATTTTCTCAAAAATGGCTCCAAGGAATTTGTTTATTTTTTGATATGTTTTTAAAGTCCTATTGGTAAATTGAATGACGTAAGTCAGATTTTTAACTCCCCATAGGAAGGGAGTTATGAATTCTTTATAAAAAAATATTCAAGTGCCCGTAACTTCCTCTGTAATAGAAAGTAAAATTTAAAATTTGGCAAACATATATGGTACTTTATCATCTATTATCAAAATAAATTTTACCCAAAATATGGCTTCCGGTTGAATCGAAAATGAAAAAAAATCTTAATTTTTTAGATCCGCCCTGTATATTTTTACACATTTTGAAATAATGTGAAATTACCTTTTCAATGACATAAAACTCTTTGCTGTAGCTTAAAAACTCGAAAAGTTACAGTAAATAGAAATTTTGCTATAATCTTATGTGTGTCCTCTCTCACGCGATCAGAGCAGAGCATTATTATAGGTCAGCCAATGAGGGTATTTGGCTCCGAAATCCATCCTACTACATCGATGTACTTGATATTTTCACAGTAAGTAGGGAATAGCTCAAGAAACAAAATATACCCTATATACTATGGCGCTTTTATCCTGGGGCGGTTCCCACCCCTTCAAGGGGGTGGAAAATTTGTTGGTCAAAATAACCACGGAAGTGGCTAGAGAACCTATTTCTAAGCAAAAACTTCTAAACTAACTTTGAGTTATGCGTCCTTGAAAACTGGCCATTTTCATTGAAAAATTACACCTTTTCGGACGGTTTTTTGTGAATACCTTAAAAACTATGCGTCGAACTAAAACACTATATAAAACATTTTTTAGATTATAAATGACAAATAGATCCGTTCCTTCGTAAATCTTCTATTTGTAATACAAAAAGAGATATGGTAGCTGAAAAGAGTTTGTTTTTTGGTGCATGCTCAAATTTGTGTATTCAACTTGAAATAACAGAGGAACGGTAGGTTTTAGGTGTATAATGCTACCAACGCCTTTTGTAGTGTTTCAAAAGCCCTTTAAAACGAGCACCGTTAAATGTCCGTTACATTTAAACTAAGCGAGATATGGTGCAAAAAAATATATGACTAATGTACTTTAAGGAAAAATAAGTATATACATAATAAGTACATATATTTAACCCCTCATCCACCAGAATTTAAATGCATCGTTTTTCTTCTGCAGTACCTTTTAATATAGTGTTATCTCTACTTTCAAAAAGTTGGACGGGTTTAAAATGAAAGGTTTTTGTAAAAAATGTGATCAAATTATAGAGCGCATTTTTAAATTTTTTTAAAAATCTTCCTTTTTCTCCATGTAATTCGAAAATAAAAATGTTCCACTCCCGAGAAGGGGTGGGAACCGCCCACATGTTAAAAGTGCCATAGTATATAGGATAGACTTTGAATTAGGAGATTGGGCTACTCCCAAAATTTCATTAAAATCGATGCAGTAGGATAGAATTCGGAGGTAATATCTTGTTCTTACTCTCGCGCATTGACTGGCGTAATAGAAATAGAATGAAAATGCAAATATTGTAAACTATTAATTTCACTGAAAAATAAACTAATTTGAAATGAAAGTATGACTGATATTCTATTCATTTATGCAATAATCTCTAGTATGTCCCCGAAATATGGCATCGAACATTTTCTCAAATGCAGGAATTAATGATGCGTAGAACCATAAAATATTTTCAAGTATACAAGGTGTCTCTAAAATATCAAAATAACGAGTAACTTTGTTATGTTTAACTTTGTTATCTAGTACGATAACGATAATAGATCGGTACGATAAAGTTCTCGGGCGGCCCTTCCGTCCAGCGTTTTTGATATTTATTTCATCCGACAGTTATTATTCAAGTTTTATCAACAGCTAGGGCTTACAATACCGGGATTCCGGGATCCCGAATACCGGAATCCCGGGCGATTTTTGTCCGGTATTAAAAACCGGTATTGATGTACAAATACCGGTATTTTGGTATTACGTTGTTTGATAAAAATTGAATTTATGCACAATATAAATCTAATAAAATTATATTAATTAATTATTTACAAGAATTTTTTTGAGATAAACATACCGAGCTGAGTATGGCACCATCGAGAAGCGGCGGTGTCGTTAATATAAAGCGATTGTTTATATTTTACGTCTACTACCTAATGCCACATTTTCTTGCGAAATGCCACATTTGGCAAGAAAAAATAACCCGATGGAATTTTGGAAAAAATACAAATCCACTTTCACTGAGCTTTATTATTTGGCTGTAAAATATTTGTCAATACCTGCCACAACAGTAGGTACCTTTCGAAAGAGTATTTTCAAAGTCTGGGCACTTAACAAACCTCGTTTATCGCCCAAAAATTTGGATCAAATAAATAAATTTTTAAACTTAAACTTAAATATAAGTAGTAAATTTTTTATTAATAATAAGTACCGGTTATAATACCGGTATCCCGGTATTTCAAATTTCAAATATCAAATACCGGTATTCAGATTTTAGTTCGGTATTGTATGCCCTATCAACAGCTTACCTTTAAAGGGAATATGGTCCCAAAAGAAGAAAAAGAAATGCTCTTAGATAAATTGTTTGGTACCTTCAGTAATTTTTTTTTAGTCTGAAAGGTAAAATAACTGAATTTTGTGTATTTGTTCTGTTTTAGTATCAGTTTTTGCGAAAGTATAAATATCCAGTGGAAACTCACTGGGTAGAAACTGAAGACGGTTATGTTCTTCGAATGCAACGATTAGTAGGCGGTAAAGATGGAGTTTACTCTGACAATAGTAATAAACCGGCTGTTCTTCTCATGCATGGTCTATTAAGTAGTGCTATGGATTTTGTTAATGTTGGACCAAATAGATCAATCGCGTTGATGTTGGCAGATGCAGGATACGACGTTTGGTTGGGGAATAATAGAGGGACTACTTGGTCTACGATGCATAAGACATTAGATCCTGATAATGATCCGGAATACTATGACTACAGGTAATTTATTGTATAAAAGGTAACGTATAATACATATAGTATGTACAAGAATAAAAAACCGCTATACGCCGTAAAAGTGAGTGGAGCACGCAATTTTCCAGTTACAAAAGTGCTGATATAATATGAATATTGCGTGGCGCAAAAATGTATTTTCATTTTGATGAAAAATTAAATTAGAGTTTTATTTTGAAACATTTTTCCATAGTATTTGCTAAATTTGAATAAAACGCGCCAAAAAATAGTACCTTTCATAAAATTTGTAGTTTGAGGTGGTTGTACCTATCCAGTCTTATAGCTGGATCATGGGTGGTCAAATGTCACAAACTACACCGGTTCTGAATCGGTCCCAAACCGCTCTTGGAACATAGAAAAAAAATTCAGATCGGTATAACTTTTCCACACACATATGTATGTACATACAAACATACATATAAAACATTTTCCATACATACAAACATTTTCCGCTTTATAAATAGAAATTAAGTCAAATTTCTGAGCTTCGTAACTTTTGAATGGTGTAACCGATTTTCAAAATTAGACATGTTTTGGAAAGGTAATGATCAATATATCAGAAGCCGCAGAGGTCGGACTTAAATTTTCGAAATTTTTGGGAGTTTTGAGGACCCTTGCTTGGACCAAAATAATGGATGGTTGAAAAGATGATTGGCTAGTCTTTTCTTAAACTTTAAGATGGAATTTGGCCCATGTCTCACTTTAGTCAGGTTGGCTTGGCAGAATCGAAAACGTCGCGTATATAGTGTTGCATGTAGGGGGTGTGCGCCACTGGCGAGAACTACCGTTCTCTGGGATAATAAAAAATTAGACGCCTCAGAATTAAATAAGAAAATAACAAATGAGTACTGTCCAATATCAAATATTCAGAATTAATCTCCGATATTGAACAGTATAATTATATCACCCAGTAGATCGCACGAAATTATTTGTTTTTATATTTATATATGTGGATCATTAATTTAGATACTAATTTGTCAATATTAAACAATATAATTTGGAAATGATGCAATAGTGCTGACGAATGTAGAACTATTTACTTTCATTAGATACACAAATCACGCTGTTCTCGTGTCAACGATGACCCAACTTCATCTTCCATAAAACTATGATATCTCAGCTAGAGAAAGAGTCTTCAACTAAATCTCGTACAAGTCACAATCAGTACTCAACGTTCTCCCAGGGTAACTACCCTAGTGTCGGTGTTCTAAATAAATTCTATAATTGCTATTGGTGTTTCCATTATCTGATGAGCCTACTCCACTGAGCCACGAGTATTTGACAAGTACAAAAAATAAAATTAAAATAAAACATATAAAATTTTTGGGATTCGTTCTGTAGACGGTTTTATTGGATTTTTTTTTTGATTACATGGATTCTGCGTTACTATAAACTTCATTACTAGACAAGTAATCCGATGAAATAGAAGAGATATGTTATGCTTATTATCTATAAGAGGCTAGAAAAAAATAATAAATTACGTGCCGAAAGGAAAGCTTTCTATGATTAAATGGGAGACACACCGAATTATATTCCATCGTAGAAGAGAGCCATAACATGGGGTGATTTCAATGCACATTTGGACCAATCCAAAAGATGATATGAATCAAAACATGAGGGACTAGACTTTGGAACTAAAAATGAAGCCTTAAAGTGGGTGATCGACGTGCGAGCCATAATACCGCAGTTTTAAGAACGACGGTTTTACTCGCGGCTCGTTGGTCGAGAAATCGTTCCCAAATAGATTATTTCATGTCAAGAAAAGAAGATATAGGTGAATGTAAGGACTACAAGTTAATAGTTAGTGAGTTATGTTACTACATGTTAAATTTGATCCTATTTTTAAGAAATTTCTTTAGTAATTTTGGTTTAGTATACAGTATACCCAACAATTTATGAAAGTTTTTTGAACATTACTTTTGGGTATTCTTGAGTTTTCGTTCATTGCTTACATATTTGTAAACAAGTAAATATTTGTTATTTGTCTGAATTAATCAATAAGATTTTTAATTTTTAATAACAGCTTTCGAGCTTGTCAAATGATATTTCTCCTAGGTATGATTTCATCTAACTTCTACTGCACTTGGTCAAACTATAACAGTTTTGTTTTTGGAAGAATTTTGATAACTTTTAATATATACGTTAACATTTCACTTCAATAGTAATAATAGAAATTTTTTGAAAATTTAACTTTAAAATTTAGTATCTTAACTTTAAATTCATTTAACCTATACATGGCTTTTTAGTCATTTTCAATTTTTAATTAATACTTATGAACATAGAGGTCGCATAAGATTGTAGTTCCTTCTTTATCATTTTAATAAATGACAGTCTTCCTCAGCTGATCTGCTGTTCACGTGGGCTCAAAATGGTTTGACTCAGCCATGTTGTCTTATTAATTAATAAAATAATTTAGATGTGATTTTATTCAGTTTAAAGGGTTATTATACCCTATATCTGTGGCTTTTGCCCAGTACCCATGTTTTTTATTGTGTCGTTTAGCAATTGCTCTTCTATGAAAGTTTTATAAGAGAACGTAAGTTTTTCACTCATTTTTTATATAAAAAAATCTTATCTTAAATATGTCCTTTTAGGAAGCTCTGATGATGGCACGTTGTGTGTCCAAAGTACTTAGCTGATAATAAAATATTTTTTACACACTATCAAAAGTTTTTTGAAAACATACACCTGTTTGCCGTTTTGACCAATAGTTAGTGAGACTGCAAGCGAACAACCTGCTTACTGGATATTGAAGGAGACCAAAAAAAGTTGAATGGTGAATGTTAAAAGATTAGAAAAAATTTGAAGCCAGGACAATAATTGTAGAAAAAATGTGCTGGAACATGAAAGGAATTCCTTGTATACCTAACGATATTTCATAGCCTTAGTTTACATCTGCTACCTCTACAAAAATTTGATGACCTTTTAGAGACATTAATACCACAAAAAATTAGATAAATTATTAAGTAAGAAAACTAAAACCCACAATATAGTTTCTAAATTACTCCATGATTTATACCTACAAACAATATTCTTGAACGATTTGTACTATTTTAATAATACATTTCTAACTATACAGGGTGTCCCCAAAGATAGTGCGTTCCTTAAAGGCATAGGTAGAAGGCAAGATGTAGAGCAAAATAGTCTTATAACTTTTTTTTCTAAACTCAACCGTTTAGCCAAAAAACGAAAATACATTTTGGTATGCAAATTGAAATCTGACAACTATGTTTACAAAATCTAAAAATAGACACAGTCACAATTCAAAAATAGTTGCTCTATGGGTCTTTAGTATTATTTACATTATAGATTATTTCATGTCAAGAAAAGAAGATATAGGTGAATGTAAGGACTACAAGTTAATAGTTAGTGAGACTGCAAGCGAACAACCTGCTTACTTGATATTGAAGGGGACCAAAAAAAGTTGAATGGTGAATGTTAAAAGATTAGAAAAAATTTGAGACCAGGACAATAATTGTAGATAAAATGTGCTGGAACATGAAAGGAATTCCTTGTATACTTAACGATATTTCAGAGCCTTAGTTTACATCTGCTACCTCTACAAAAATTTGATGACCTTTTAGAGACATTAATACCACAAAAAATTAGATAAATTATTAAGTAAGAAAACTAAAACCCACAATATAGTTTCTAAATTACTCCATATTTTATACCTACAAACAATATTCTTGAATGATTTGTACTATTTTAATACATTTCTAACTATATAAGTGCCGTGCATTCTTCGATATGACAACAGTAGGGAATTTGTCAATAATAATAGGTTTGTTCTAGTATCAGTTTCAAACGGTTTAAGACCATCAGCGGATAGTGGACCAGCGCGAGTAGAGGGGATAGCACTGTATTATGTTCTATCACTGACCAACTGCTTGCTGACGGTTTCTGACTAGTTTGACTGTTTGCTAGAACAAACCTTAATTTGTCATAAACTCTGGCCATAAACTGAAAATTGTGCACGAAAGGCCCAGGCACAATCAAAGCCAGGGCTCCTTTGGACGTGCCAATCAAGATACTAAGAATATGAGAATATAAGTATACCTCTAACAAATTATTGAACATTACTATTGTGTTGATTTTTATATTCTTTAGTTTATATTTTCAGCTTTGATACGTGTGGATATTACGATCTACCAGCAAAAATTGACTACATCATTAAACAAACAGGCCAGAAAAAAATATTCTACATAGGCCACTCTCAAGGAACATCGCAATTTTTTGCCATGGCAGCATTAAGACCAGAATACAACGAAAAAATCGCTCTAATGACAGCGTTAGCACCAGTTGCATATATGACGCATATGGCTTCTCCATTACTGAGGCTATTAGCTCAATACCAAGAGATTTTTGAGGTAAGTTAACTTTTTTGTCACAAACACTAAATATATATTAAACCGGTTTTATAGCATTTAGTCCTGTCGCCAAGGGGTTACAACGGCCTCCCTTATTCAGATGGACTTACCCAAGTTTTTCTTATGTATTTTGACCCGTAGAGCACAAATTGTTTGGCTAACAGTTTATACGGATGTCTATAAGATTGTTATAAACACAGAACTTGAGGAACTAAATTTTTGTATTTTTTGGGTCATTCTAAGCAAAAAATGTTCTTACAAGTTTTTTCGTAGGATGCATAGTTTTCGAGATTAACGCGGTTGAACTTTAAAAAAATGGATAAATTTCAACTTTTGAACCCGAATAACTTTTGATTAAAAATAAAATAGCCATTCTGCTAACCGCACTTGCAAGTTCAAGTCAAATTCTATCGGATTTGATTATTAGCATTGCTAAAAATTAGTTCTTTTATTGTTAAACAAAGCTATAAACACATAGTGCTTGATTGATGTTTTCAATGCACTTCTCATTTAAAATCGAACGAGTAGGCGAGCCTACAAACAGGCAATTTCTACGTAGCATGCCTTAAAACGCATGCATTGTGCACTAGAAACGCTATTTGTTTATAGCTTTGTTTGACAATAAAAAATTAATTTTTAGAAATACAAATAATCAAAACCGGTATAATTTGACTTGGACTTTCAAATGCGGTAAGCAGAATTGCTATTTTATTTTTTAATCAAAAGTTATTCTGGTTCAAAAATTTCAATTTTTCGAGTTTTTAAAAGGTTAACCGCGTTTATCTCGAAAACTGTGCATCCTACGAAAAAACTTCTAGGAACATTTTTTGCTTAGAATGGCCCACAAAACACAAAAAAAATTGTGTTGCGAAATATCGCTGTTACGAAATTCCTCAAGTTCTTTGTTTATAACAATCTTATCGACATCTGGATCAACTGTTACCCATAAAATTCGTGTTCTACGGGTCAAAATACATAAAAAAATCTTTATTTTCCCCCTGGCGACAGGACTAATTCTACGCATTTCCATTCCTAATCGCCACTCCTTTCTATTGTGGCAGTCTTCTCCTAAATTTCTTTTCGACATCGCCTTGGAGATGCCCTTTATCCATGTGGTTGCTAGTCTTCCTCGTTTTCTTTTTTCTGTGGGGATCCATTCTAATACTTTTTTTTGGGATTCTTCTTTCCTCCATTCGTCTTACGTGTCCATTCCATACTAACTGTTTTCTTTCGATGTCATCTATGATTGTTCTTTCTATTCCCATTTGTTGACTAATGTCGTTTCTTATGTGTTTTGGTTTAGATTTAGATCTTCTTGCTGAACCCCTCCAAAAGTCCATCTCAGTGACTAGTAAATTATTGTTTTTTTTTTGGTTAATTGCAAGACTTCAGCTCCACAGGTTATTACTGGTTTTAATACTGTATTGTAAATTCGTTTTTTGTTTTCTGTTCTTATGTTTTTTGCCACAATACCGAATTCACGGCTCCTATCACCTGTTTTTCCTTTACTCTCCTTTCTTTAAGGTACACGACAATTAGACCGAAATCATTAGACCAAAAGCAGTAGACCGAACTCATTAGACCGAAAAGCACTTTACCGAAACCTCACTAGACCGAACAGCATTAGACCGAAATGGTACTAATATAATTAGTATTAATATAATTATAATTATTATATATATTAATACTAATATATATAATACTAATATAATAGTACATAAATTAAAAAAGATTACAGTAAATTATGCTAAGATTTTGTATAGCAGTCTTTTTGTTTATTGTATTTTTTTATTATTTTATACATAGACTGTGTAAATTGTTACTCTGTACAGTCTGATATGAAATAATTTTCATCCGATAAACAAATTAGTAAAGGTAAAAATAAATTAAGGGTAGATTGACGTTAACACCATTTTAACTGTTTATAATAACCATCCAAATAATATTTAGTTGTAATTACATTAGTCTTATCTCTTTTACTGCGACAAGTAAAAAGAACTGCTTTTCGGTCTTCTGCTGTTCGGTCTAGTGAGGTTTCGGTAAAGTGCTTTTCGGTCTAATGAGTTCGGTCTACTGCTTTCGGTCTAATGATTTCGGTCTCTTTACAGTAAACCTTCTTTAATACTCACTTCGTTTGATCCTGTATTCATTAGTTTTATTCCCAGTTATACATATTCATTGCAGATTGCAATTGTATCCTGTTCCAGGTTCAAATTCATCGTTTTTTCCCTTCCTACGCATGTTTCCTATTCCGAATGTGTCAAAGTGAATCTCGGTAGAGCGAATTCAATATATTGCGTTTTTTTTAGTATTTACCTCCAGATCCCACTTTCTAAATTCCTCTATTAGTTTCCTTGCCTTATATTCGAGATCTTCCTTGTCCTGTGCAATTACAATTTCGTCATCTACATATTGCAGCATGTAGAGTATCGTATCTCCTACCGGTAGTCCCATTTCATTGCACTTCTTCTTCCATTTCTAAGGGCTTCATCAGCCTTTTGATATTAAGTATATTTCCAGTTTTAATTTTGGCTGCGTGTTTCTATATACAGTGCATTCGTAAAGTGTGGAAACGGTCTATTATCTCATGACTTAATTATTTTCAGAGTTAAAGCTCTGACAGGTCGATTTTTATTTTTAAATTATGATTTTTTGACGTATATCTCATAATAGTGACGTCGTCGATTTGGGCGTGATGACGTCATCGATGATTTTTTTAAATAGGAATAGGAGTCGTGACGTATCTCATTTCAAAGGTTATTTAATTCTCCATTTAGTAATATAAACATTAACATCATTGTTTTTACAGGGTGACCAAAAAAATAATTTTTGTATTAAATTAATTGCAGCAAAAAGAAGAATATATTATGTAATTTATTTAACTCAAAATACATTTTACTGCTATCAGAAAAGAGAAAAATAATGTTTATTTCGCAAATAAACATTGCCTTTCGATTAAATTAAATGTTCAAACTGCTAAGAGGAGGTGGGTGGCTGTTTGACATTTAATTTAATCAATTACTTTTAATGGGACATACGTCACAATTTTACTAAAAAAATGATTTTATTAACGTTTCGAAGCCCAAATCGGGTTTCGTTGTCAAAATACAAAATACTACTAAAATAAACAAAAATGTTGTTGCTAAGTAAAAAAATTCTCATTTATATTGGCAACTCAGACGCATATTACACATTTTATAGTGGAAGACCTTAAAATGATATTGCCAATATTTATGAGTTACGTTCCTGGAACGACTTTACTAAAAGATAGTTCATTCGATTACATTTCCCTTGTTTTTGTAAACAGGTACCAGTATACTACTTCTCCATTCGTCTGGCATTATGGAAGTTGGACAAATGCCAGACGAATGGAGAAGCAGTATACTGGTACCTGTTTACAAAAACAAGGGAGATATACAACAATGTACAAACTACAGGGCTATAAAACTTAGCCACACCATGAAAATATGGGAAAGAGTAATTGATAGACGGATACGTGAAGAGACCGAACTATCCGAGAATCAATTTGGCTTTATGCAGGGTAGATCAACAACAGATGCAATTTTCATTATAAGGCAGTTGATGGAAACATACAGGAGTAAAGAAACAAAGGCTCATATGGTATTCATTGATCTCGAGAAAGCATATGATAGAGTTTCTCGAGAGATTCTGTGGTGGGCACTCAATAAGAAAGGAGTCCCTGGTGAATATGTAAAGATTGTGAGGGATATGTATAAGGGAGTAACGACTAGTATTAGGATAGGTGTGGGAGAGACTGATAAATTTTATGTGAAAGTAGTAATGCACCAAGGCTCTGTGCTTAGTCCGTATTTATTCTCATTAGTTTTGGACCAAATAACAGCGAAACTACAGGGTAACATTCCATGGTGCTTAATGTATGTTGATGATGTCGTGTTAGTAGGAAATAGTGAAAGAGACTTAGAACAAAAACCGGAACAGTGGAGACAAACTCTGGAGGAAAAAGGTTTAAAACTTAGTAGGACAAAAACAGAGTATTTGGAATGTTCATTTTAAGATGGAGCTACTACAAATAAAATGGTATCTTTGGATGGTGAAATGATTGTGAAAAGCAATATTTTTAAGTACCTAGGATAGGTATTACAGAGTAATGGAGAAATAGATGGAGATAAATGCAGTAGACTTAGGGTTGGATGGATGAAGTGGAAAGAAGCGAGTGGTATGTTGTGTGACAGAAAAATTCCAATGAAGCTGAAGGGAAAATTCTATAAAACAGCCATAAGACCGGCTCTGATGTACGGAACTGAATGTTGGGCAGTGAAAAAGAAAGAGGAACAACGAATGCATGTGGCGGAAATGAAAATGCTTAGATGGATGAGTAAAGTGACAAAAAAGGATAAAATTAGAAATGAGTATATTAGGGGAAGACTAGGTGTGGCACCAATTGATGCCAAAATGAGAGAGCATAGGTTAAGATGGTTTGGTCATGTTCAACGTCGAGACGTTAATTACCCAATACGAAGAATAGCTGAAGTGCAGATTCCTGGAAGGAGTAGGAGAGGAAGACCAAAGAAGACCTGGGGGGAGACGATAAGGCAGGACATGTTGGTAAAGAGGATTAACATTGATATGACCCAAGATAGAATTGTGTGGTGAAATGCAATTAGAGAAGCCGACCCCGCATAGGGATAAGGCAAAGAGAATGATGATGATGAGTTCATTTGATTACATGAAATAAATCCCAACTCAAGAATATCCGTCGCAAAAAAATCATAGCATGTGATCTGTCTTTAAAAAGACAACCAAATGCAACGATGACAATAATATTCTCGCGTTAGAGATTCCATAGTAAATCACGAGGGAAAACCAGGAAAAAACCTCGTGATACTATCCCGACATCCTTTATTTATTTTTATTATTAATTTAATCGAAAAACAATGTTTATTTATGAAATAAATATATTTTTTTTATATTATCTGGCACCAGTAAAATGTATTTTGAGTTAAATAAATTACACACATTCTTCTTTTTGCGTCGTCAATCACCTTTAATGAACTACCACAAGACCCATATTCTCATTAATAAAAACGATGACGTCATCACGCCCAAATCGATGACGTCACTATTAGGAGATATTACCTGTCAGAGCTTTAACTCCGAAAATAATTAAGCCATGAGATAATAGACCGTTTCCACACCGAGAGAAAAAAATTCTTGACATAAAGAAACTTTATTAATATTTAAGAAAGATCGACTTGGCATATTGCCTAAGAAATATATCTTTGTATGTAAGATATAATTTTCTAAAATATTTCAAATAAATTCTACTATAGCCAAAGAAACATATCTTAAACATGATTGAACTATCACTTTCTGGCAAACTTCAAACCCATTTATCAGAAAGAAATTACACTTGATGTTAATTAATTTTATTAGTCATAAAAATATATTTTCTACACATTAGAAAACTGTTCTTTCTGAGCAATAATATTTCTTAGTAACGAATATTATTATTTTACTATTAATAATTTATTTATTTAATGTTAAGAAATATATTTCGCAGAGATAAACGTATATTTAGAGTTAAGTTAATATTTCTTGAAAATAAAGTGATATTACATACGGCGAAATAAATCATTGTGTTAAGGTAAAATCATTATTTATTAATAAAACAAGATATAAAACGTTATTATTACATACAAATATTTTCTCCACCGTTAAACCACTGGCTTCTACACAACAATAAAAGGATGGAGAGGCAAATCCAACTTCTTCAAATTTTCCTTCTTTTGTTAATAGCACTTTGTATAACAGCAATTCACTAAAACAAAATCGTTATGTAGAAAGAGTAAACTTACTTTAATAAAAAAATTTTTATAAAGATATAGATATTTATTTTGACAAATTTAGGAAATACAAAAAAAAAACAAATACACGGCCCCACGTAAGAACTATTAATACTAATAATAATCAATCATATTTAGTTCAAACATATGGCATTATTTAACCTACATATATTTGTTTATTTTTTTCTTTTTGTTAATGAAATATTAATTATTTATCTGTATAATATTAAGTCACACAATAAACATTGTTAGCTAAAACAAGAGGGAAAATACAACTAATGTAAAGCATTGAAGCAGACATAATAATATGTAATTTTCTTACTTTTTATAATCTAAAAGAGACAGCATACCTAATCATTGAGAAATTTTATTACGGGAAAGTATTATTAGTTTACATCTAAGTCATTTAATACATATTAACTAATTCAAGGTTTTCGGCAATAACATATCTTAACCATAAACATATATTTCTTTTAGACTAACTGATTTCTTTATCTCAAATAAATTAACAGAAAAAATTCTCAGCGTTGCACCCGCCATGCTTGATATAGCGTTATATTGTATATTTTTATAGAAGACGATACATTCAAGAAACCTATTATAGTTGATACATAAGTATACACATTTTTAAAAAGGTACTTACATGTATGAAGTTCTGGAAGGTCCCGCAGTTGGTTAATAACTCCTTTCTTAATATTGTTCTGAAGCTATATATTATATCATTCTGTCCCAGCTTTAAATTGTGGCATATTTCCCAGTTAGAATACTAAGCTCCTTTATTTCAGAGTCGTCCATCATTATACCTAAAAAGCATATAAAGATACTATTATATTTCTTTTTTAACCATTCGGATACGCAACAATATTATTATTACATCTTAAATTACTCAATGTACTTTTATTTAATACCTATATATGTACGTACCTTCAAAATATCCGTTAATTTTTAAAGTACACCAATAAATCCAACATCCATCTATATGGACATGAACATATCACGCCATCTTGACAAACACTGACGACTAAATCATAAATAGTTAATCTGCGCAATTCTTTTGTGGAAGAAAATCTCTTTGCAAGTAACATTTCGGCATTAATGACAAAGTTTTTATTTTATAACCACAGTTACTACAGAGGGTATTTCTGAAGAATTATTTCTTGTGGTTTAAAATATGTATTTATTTAATTGCAAGAAAATTTCTTGTTCACAAATATAAATATGCATTAACAACATTATATTTCTTATACTGCAAAATATTTGTAGTTTTCAATTTAAGAAATAAAAACTTTAGGATAAGAAAATTAAATGTAGCCATTAATGCATTTCTTAATATTGAAGAAATTATCTGTAAGAAATTATTGAGTTGTGTTTAAAAAACTCGTTTCTTTATATGTGAACCGGTATGTTTAAGTTAATAGGATATGTTAACTTTTAAGAAATATTGCTCAAAGAAATCGGTGTTTTAGGAGAAAAGAAATTGTTCTCTCGGTGCACACTTTACGAATGTACTGTATAATCCTTTCAGTGCCTGTATAATAGATACATTAAAAAGACCTATTTATACATATCAGGGCCGTGTCCGTTCCGTGTTAAGACAGGGCCTGGTCCAAAAAAAAAACAGTATGTACTCTTATGAGTATATTTATACATTGGCGTTTCCCGGACGGGGCCAGTCCGGGCCCGATCTGAAATTAATCCCAGCCGATATTTTTGCTGTCGGCACTGGTGATGCACGAAAATGACACGGATCGCAGGGACTTGTATAAACACGATTTTATTGTTTTGTGAACGCGACTGCTGGAAAACAGACAAGCAATAGATATTGTGAGGTGAGATCTTCTATCCAAGCCGAAATATTTTCAACTATCTTTTACACAGAGATATGTAATAACGTTTTCCTCTCTTATTCGACCCGGTACGCACACTGCCACAACCCGGTTGTATGTAAATATTGCATTAAAAATACCCGGACTCGGCACTGACCCGGAACGGACACGGCCCGGGTATGTATAAATGGGCCTTAAGCTGGTCTTTTCTAGTACTTCCCGTAGTCTGTTAATTGATAACGTGTCATATGCCTTTGTTAGATATACCATATAAGTAGATGCAACTCTTGGGCACTTGAGATTTTGACAGCCTTTTTTCTATTACTTGAGTTATACAGAAAATATGGTCCATTGTAAATCTACGTGCCCTAAAGCCACTTTGTTTCTCTGATTCGTATGTATAGTAACACAATAAGGTATTTTATGAAAATTCTTCCGTACAGTCAGTGTGCTAGTTAGGGTAATATGTCTGAATTTGGATCTTGTTTATTACCTTTCATATAGGGTGAGTCACCACTAACGGGACGGAAGATTACAGCGAAATGGTAAAAGATTTGAAAAAATTTTTAAATTAGTAGTTTGTAAGTTGATAAAATCTACATTTTAAAATTATTTTGAAATATACAGGGTGTCCCAATAAATGGCGCCGTATCAAAGTTATATTTGTTCTTATAAAACACCCTATATTTTATTCCATTTTTTAATTGTCCGCAAAAAATAAGGTATAGTTTCATAAGGCTTCCCTATACCTATGTACAGAGTGTTCTGAGTTATGTTGACTTTTCTTAAAATGTAAAGTTTTAAACGAAGGCTTATTCTCAAGTTACTTAAGAAATTATAAAAAAATTACTTTTACATTTAAATATTTGGATATTGGTTGAATGTATTTCATGATTAATTATTACACATTTATTTAGAGGGTGTTCAAAATTTACAGTTTCATTATTGGATTATTCAATGTATCATATGTTTCTTATTTTAAATGGAACACCATGTATATTAATAAACAATTATACTAAACAATTTTACCCCTTTCGAATGGTATATGATTGTCCTATAGCTAGGTCTCATAGTTTTTGCGTAATTTACAATTATTTAAACTCTTAATCTGTAAATCGATTTGTTAAGAGCAAACAGTAGCGATCAACAGGTAGCGAAAACGCGTTCCAAGATTGCGGCTGTAATTTTAAATATTTTTTCGAGATATTTGGCACACGTATTCGTAATATAATAAAGAATGGCGGTACAGAGCCCAATTTGAAAAATATATAAATATGTGGAAATTACTCTGTAATTAAATACAATATTAAAAAACGAGACTGTACCGCCATTAAGAAGAACAAAAAAATACATTTTCTTCAAATAAACTTTTTTATCCGATGCCTAAATTTTGTGTCATTTTGGAACTACTAAAATTTTTTAATTCATTAGTAATTCCAAAATTACACAAAATTTAGGCATCGGATAAAAAAGTTTATTTGAAGAAAGTTTATTTTTTTGTTCTTCTTAATGGCGGTACAGGCTCGTTTTTTTAATATTGTATTTAATTACAGAGTAATTTCCACATATTAATATATTTTTCAAATTGGGCTCTGTACCGCCATTCTTTATTATATTACGAATACGTGTGCCAAATATCTCAAAAAAATATTCAAACTTACAGCCGCAATCTTGGAACGCGTTTTTGCTACCTGTTGATCGCTACTGTTTCCTCTTATTTAATGGCATTGTATGACATTGTCTGTACAGTACGGTCTGCTTTTTATTTTATAATTAATGTATTGCATGATTGATTATTACACATTTGTTTACAGGGTGTTCAAAATTTACAGTTTCATTATTGGACTATTTAATATGTCAGATGATGCTTATTTTAAATAAAACACCATGTATATAAATAAATTATTGTAGTAATCACAGGTTCCTCTTTCGAATGGTACCTTTAGGGATGTTCTATAACTAGGAGTCATTTTTGCGTAATTTACAATTTTCTTAAACGGTAAATTGATTTTAAAAAATAATATTTATAATCACTCTCGATTTTTAAACTGTACGAAATAAATATTTGTTTACTGTATCATAATGAAATGAAAATTATGTCTATTTACTAGACGATTATTATAAAAAGTAGGTATGTTGGTCTGTATACAATACATTAAAAAAATCAGGATCTTCTATAAAGTCTAAAGTCCATAAACGATAAGTTAAATATTTATCATAATCCTGTTTGGTCTAATACTGGTGTAGTTGAGTTTTATATGGATAATAATGGTTTCTCTTAAGTATCCTAACAGTCGTTTGACTGATTTACAATTCACCCGAAATTTTTTCTTTACTAGTATTTGGGTTTTCCGTAACAGAAACCAGGACATCAAGCTTCTTGACGTCATCACAAATAACTGGTTTATTTTTATTTAACTTTCCGTATGCAACATTACCAATAGCACGGAATCTATTGAAATCTCTCAAAAACGTCCTTTTTGGGTGTCTTCTGTCAGGATACTTTTGAGCGTAAACTTAAGAAGGTAAGATACAATTTTGCAAACACTCCCCAATGCAAAGTACCATGCCTACTCTTTCGTAGATAACGTGATTATTCATTTTTAGGAACAAATAAATTTGAATATCATACACGGATCTTTATATTTTTGATAATTACCTCACCGTACTGTCATAAAATGACGATGTCATACAATGAGATACATCTTTTGTTTTAAACTCGATTTACAGATTAAGAATTTAATTAATTGTAAATTACGCAATAACTAGTAGACCTAGGTATAGGACATAATATACCATTCAAAAGAGGTGACTTCGTTACGTATAATGGTGTATTAATATACATGGAGTTCAATTTAAAATAAGAATCATATGATACATTGAATAATCCAATAATGAAACTGTAAATTTTTAACACCCTGTAAATAAATGTGCAATAATTAATCATGAAATACATTCAACCAATATCCAAATATTTAAATGTAAAAGTAATTTTTTTATTTCTTAATTAATTTGAGAATAAGCCTTCTTTTAAAACTTTACATTTTAAGAAAAGTCAACATAACTTAGAACATTCTCTACATAGGTATAGGGAATCCTTATGAAACTATACCTTATTTTTTGCGAACAATTAAAAATGGAATAAAATATAGGGTGTTCCATAAGAAAAAATAAAATTTTGATAAGCCGCCATTTATTGGGTCACCCTGTATATTTCAAAATAATTTTAAAATGTAGATTTTATCAACTTATAAACTACTAATTTAAATTTTTTTTCAAATCTTTTACCATTTCGCTGTAATCTTCCGTCCCGTTAGAGGCGACTCACCCTGTATATATGGATGTTATCACAAACACTAAAAAAAATTCTTTTTATTTTTTTGTAGTTTTTGTTAGTGGATGTTTTAAAATTTCATAATTTATTGCCTTATTCATGGATCTATAGAGTATTTGCTGAAATCTCAGAAAGAGAATTCGAAAAGATGAAACCAGAAGACAAAGACAAATTTGGTATACCGCTGTTTCTTCTCTGCGGATTTAATTACAGACAATTCGATGCGGTAAGTTATTGGATAGGTAAGAACGGTATGTGGCAAAATAAACAGTACTGAAATTGGTACAACGGCGGATCCAGCAACCTTGCAAGGTGGGGGCAATGAAATAAAAATTTTCTCATGACTGGCGTACGCAGGATTCTTTTTCAGGATAGGCTGTTTTTTTCTTATTCTTCATATACCATGTCCTTTCAGAACGTTGTTTACCATCAAAGGTATCTTAATTATATTTATTGCCATCCTAAATCAACCACGAAATTCTTCTTCGTCCTGGACTGCGTTTGCCTGCTATTTTCACTTGAATAATATTTTGTAACTTTGATTTTATGGAAGTAAGTAGCGATATATTGTTTTATTTGAAAATGAAAAGTTGGTTAGGTGTAACTTATTTGTTTATTACACAAATTATCTGCTGAATGGTAAGTCGTATCATTTATTGGGTTTTACCTGTAAGTAGAGCGTAAAAAGCTGAGAAATTTGGTATACTTAGCTCAATATTTTAAAATTTGTCATTTATCTGGTTTTCGCAGTATACCGACGAAATATGCTTTAAAATGACTAAAACATATCCTGATCAAACCTAACCTAATCGAGAATAATATAAACAAGTTAATAACTGAAAATTAAAATGACCTAGTAGGTACCATTCAAATATTCTTTAGTGACTAAAACATAACCTGATCAAACCTAACCCTAAATTTTTCTAATTTCATCTTAAATTTAAGGTCGCTTTTCACGTAGACAAACACCCAAATAATTGTACTTAATTAAATTAACACATTCTATATTTCCATAAGGAATTATAATTTTTTTAAATAAGACAACATTGCACAATCGACTGCGCTCAACTCATACTTAAACGAAATTTACACCAAATGCGCAACTGTCATGGCGGCCATATTTTGAAAATATCACATTTTTAAATGAGATAAACACAAAAATTAATGCTGAGCGCACTTAATTGTGAATTTTAAATTGATAAAAAAGTAAGGCAGATCGCACATATCATATTATTCACAGTTGTCAGACTCGTGTGGGGAGGGAGTCAATACTAAATAAATACCCTCTTCTGAGCTATAGAACTAAAACATTGAGACGATGATTAATATAGTTTATCATTCGATAAGGGCTTCCTTTTTCCAGTAACTCTCGCATTCCTTCTCAATTTGTTTTTCAACGCACAAACAGTCTCCAAGATCCATATATTTCGGCCATAATTTATTATTTATTAAATCGTAATCAAAAACACCATATACAATCTTCACGAATAGTCAAAACGTTGACCTCCAACTACACTAGCGCCGCCAAGCGGGAGAAACGGCGTACATAGGTGCCATTGGTATGCCTCAAATTTGTATGTGTCATGCGCCGAAACGTACTGAGTGGTTTCCGAACGTCGTTATAACGTACATGTCTTGATAATGTTAGGTACTTCAGAATGGTTCTGTTTTGCAGAAACAATTTTTGTGGTCAGGTATTATTTTCGGTCATACGGAAAAGGTCACGAAAACGGTCCAAGCTTAAAATCAACAATGGTTTCAGCGGAACGGTACAACCTGTCACACCGTCAGGGAGTCTCTTCGAATACTGCGCGGGCAATAATTTTGGGAGTTGCCACTCACGAGGACGAGGTTCTACAGTAAAACCACTCCTCGGTCGGCGCTTTGATCTCAGGAAGTAAACCAGCAAAGTACGAAATTGGTAATTCACCAGTGGTGGATGCGGGCGGAGGCCGCACGCTCCTTTGGTTAACCTTACAGAGCCGTACAAAATCTTTCTGGGCCTACTACTATTATTTATTAAAAAAAAAACATGCGGCTTTCCATATTTAACTGTCCAGATGTTCTTATTAAATGTTAATATTACAAAACTAAAGGGTTTAATAAATGAAAACAATATTACAATTCAATGTTTATATTTCAACGGTATTTAAAATATCAACCGTATTGTGCAAGTTTTAAATCTCAATGGTTTTTAATATATTGTACACGTCATATAAACGTCAAATAAAAAGGAGGTTAATCTCGAAGCTCTCACGGCATTACTATACTCTGTTTTTAAACCAGGAGGAGTAATTTAATTTTACCGCGTCGTAACGCTTTTTTGTAATTCGTCCAACGGCAGGCAAGTTTACTCCACTGTTATGAAATTTTAACACTATTGACATTTATGAAATTTTGTCACTATTTACATTTCATAGGTTAATTTGGTTATATCGGCGATTTTTTGTGTTTTCTGCATTATTCGTTTAGTTTCAGTTGTAGTCTGCAAAAAATTAAATTAAATTTTGCAATAGTCCTACTTTTCGTCAAATCAATCGCGTAATGTGCAAGAATATATCAATTAAAATTCAAACTGCTAAAAAGGTAACCATTTATTCTAAAAGTTAACCATTTATGTAAAAGTTTTACATGGTTTTACAGTAAAACCAAATCTTAAAATCACAGTAAATGAACGGAAAAAGTTTTTTAATAGTCTCGAGAAGCCTTTTATAATTTATGGTGATTTTTAGCCACAAATTTAAATAAAAAAAAATTTCTCTTCGTCTTTCTTTTTTTTAACAATTTCAACAGTTTTTTAATAAATTAAAAGAATATTAACTATTCTAATTGGGAAATAAGCCTCAATTTAACTTGAAAAAATAATTTTATTAACGTTTCGACTTCCAATTCAGACGCCGTTGTCAAAATACAAAAATAAATTAATATTTTGTATTTTGACAACGACGTCCGAATTGGAAGTCGAAATGTTAATAAAATAATTTTTTGAAGTTAAATTGTGGCCCAGTAAAGGACTTGAAGAGTCAGATCAACAAAGCATCTGCATTGTCAGGATGTCTGCGGGACATAGTCTAGTCAAATCCATTTTTAAACCACAAGTAAATCCAGTGACTAAAAGGAGAATGGGTTGATGCGTTTTTAAGAAAATTATGTCCAGTGTTATCCACTACACAATATTATCAACTTTCAGTGTCATTTAGTTTGTATGAATTAGAAATAAGTCTTCCAACAAATAAGTCCAAAGTGAAAGTTATCTTCCAACACCAAATTGTTCTATATGGTCCACATAATGTTAAAAAAAAGTCACACCATTTTGAGCGTCGGGTTTGGGGGGTGGGGAGAGAGTGGGGAGAAATCTGCAAATTCGTAGTTTTTAAGTTTTTCGTCAATATTTCTAAAACTAAGCGGTTTAGCATGAACAAACCTCTACACAAAATTGTTCTACATTAAATTAGAAATAAAAAAGGCCCTATGCATAACCCTTCTAAAATGAACGGTTCCAAAGTTACGGAGGTAGTATAGTATAATTGATCCAAAAAAAGGCCTAACCCAGACATCCAAAATAAAAGTTTTCCTTCAACACCAAATTGTTCTACATGGTCCACATATTGTTTAGTAAAAAGTTACACCATTTTGAGCGTCCGGTTTGGGGGGAGATGGGAGAGAAGTCGGTAAATTAGTAGTTTTTTTACGTTTTTCGTCAATATTTCTAAAACTATGCTTTAGCGTAAGGAATGTTGTATAGAAAAATATTCTCCATAAAATTTAAAATAAAAAAGGTTCTATATATAATTGTTATAAAATCAACGGTTCCAGAGTTACGGAGGGTGAAAAGTGGAGGTTTTCGATACTTTTTATATTTACCGATTTCTCCCCCCAAACCCGACACTCAAAATGGTGTGACTTTTTCTGAACAGTATGTGGACCATATAGAACAATTTGGTGTTGGAGGATAACTTTCACTTTAGATGTCTGGGTTTTTGGTATAGTTACATCATAAATATTGCCCAAAAATATAACTCTGGAACCGTTGATTTTACGTGAACCGTGATTTATGTATGGAACATTTTTTGTTTTAAATTTCATGTAGAACATTTTTGTATATAACATTGTTTACGCTAAAGCATAGTTTTAGAAATATTGACGAAAAACGTAAAAAAACTACTAAGTTACCGGCTTCTCTCCCATCTCCCTCCCAAACCGGACGCTCAAAATGGTGTAACTTTTAACTGAACAATATGTGGACCATATAGAACATTTTGGTGTTGGAGGAAAACTTTTACTTTGGATGTTTGGGTTAGGCTTTTTTTGGACCAGTTATACTATACTACCTCCGTAACTTTGGAACCATTCATTTTAGAAAGATTATGCATAGGGCCTTTTTTATTTCAAATTTAATGTAGAACAATTTTGTATAGAAGGTTATTCATGCTAAACCGCATAGTTTTAGAAATATTGGCAGAAAACTTAAAAAACTACGAATTTACCGATTTCTCCCCCTCTCTCCCCGCTCCCCCCCATACCCGACGCTCAAAATGGTGTGACTTTTTTCTGGACATTGTGTGGACCATATAGAACAATTTGGTGTTGAAGGTTAACTTTCACTTTGGATGTCTGAGTTATGCCATCTTTTGGATCAACTATACTATACTATTATATTATGTTGGCAAATTTATATCAAAATAGAAAAAAAAAACACTATTAAATTTTTTTATACAAATATGGCTATCAGAAGATATTTCAGATAGTTGGAGAGAGTACCGGGTGATTCCTATTCTCCCCCTAAAAAAATGAGGACCTTGAACAATATATAGCAAAATAGCTCTTGAACTAAGTATAGAGCTGCAGAAAAATGTATTATATAATATTATAGCAGAAGTAGTTATCAGTAGTAATTGCACAAGAGCTCTGAAATTATTGAATTTTTCCCGAGTGACACTTTGACAGTTTTAATTTTTCAAAGTGTCACGAGAGCAAAAATTCTATATTAATTTCAGAGTCCGAGTGCAATTTGTTGCGATTATTTCATGAATAAAACTGTTCAAAACCAAAATTGTATTGCAATTTATTTATGTAAGTACAAATTAGTACCATTAAACACACAGTTTTTATAAAGATTTGACGATTGAAAGTCATCACTTTTATAATTTTTAAAACATTAATTGTCATTAATGTCACTGAATGTATTTTTTCGTAGCAACGAAGGGCATCTGACGTAATATACTTAACGACGGGATATTATCAAAAATTATCACCTTAATTTGCATTTCTGTAGCTTTCTATTGGTCAGAATCTCCTATGAATGAAATAATCAGTAGTAATTGCACAAGAGCTCTGAAATTATTGAATTTTTCCCGAGTGACACTTTGACAGTTTTAATTTCACGGGCCGAAGGCGAGTGAAATTATGTCAAAGTGTCACGAGAGCAAAAATTATATATTAATTTCATGAATAAAACTGTTCAAAACCAAAATTTTGTTGTAATTTATTTATGTAAGTACCATCAAACACACAGTTTTTATAAATATTTGACGATTGAAAGTCATCGCTTTTATAATTTTTAAAATATTAATTGTCATTAATGTCACTGAATGTATTTTTTCGTAGCAACGAAGGGCATCTGACGTAATATACTTAACGACGGGAGATTATCAAAAATTATCGATTTAATTCAGATTTCTGTAGCTTTCTATTGGTCAGAATCTCCTATGGATGAAATAATCAGTAGTAATTGCACAAAAGCTCTAAAATTATTGAATTTTTCCCGAGTGACACTTTGACAGTTTTAATTTTTCAAAGTGTCACGAGAGCAAAAATTCTATATTAATTTTAGAGACCGAGTGCAATTTGTTGCGATTATTTCATGAATAAAACTGTTCAAAACCAAAATTTTATTGTAATTTATTTATGTAAGTACAAATTAGTACTGTTAAACACACAGTTGATATAAAATATTTTACGGTTGAAAGTCATCACTTTTATAACTTTTAAAATATTAATTGTCATTAATGTCATTGAATGTATTTTTTTGTAGCAACGAAGGGCATCTGACGTAATATACTTGACGACGGGATATTATCAAAAATTATCACCTTAATTTGCATTTCTGGAGTTTTCTATTGGTCAGAATCTCCTATGAATGAAATAATCAAAAAAATACATTATAAAACTGAATTATGAATTACTTAACTAACTAAATTATCAAAAAAAATATAAAAAGGATTATTTATTAGAAATTAATGTTAGTATTAGTTTACGGATAAAATTGTATACGAAACATGCCTAATAAGTAAAAAAAAAATAAAAAAAAATACTAACAATTATTCACAAAACTAACTCAATTTAAGCAAAATACGGCACTGTTAACCCGTACGTTCCTACTCGAATAGCAATGGAAGAATGGTTCTCTGGCGATCAGGAAAGGTAACCGTTTAATATAGATATAAATTATTTTAAAAATGAATTCTATAATAAGGTATGTGTATACAATATCGCCATGTTAAGAAAAATCGCACATTTGTAGGATTAAATATTAAAACAAAGAAAACGCCAAGTCGTCATTTTATGGCCCATACTCATACCAACAAATGATGACCTCTTAATTTGATTATCCTAATGATCACTAATTAATTAGGGCCTTTTTAAAAATAACGTTAAATGGCGATATTGTCAACCCCTGTTTTAAATATCGCCAGGGGTTACATTTTAGCATAGGTTTATTTTTAATATGGAATATGGAATGGAAATGGGTAATTAAATAAATTTTACACCAAACATGTTTTAACGATACTTATGAACAATAAGGACATATGTATGCTGCAATTATGTCGTCTTTTGTAAGTCCAAGTCATTCACCATGCATGTAGCATTTGCACGTAACGCAAAGACGCATGTCGGCCACTCGATCTTCTTTGCAAGCTTTACAATACCAACTTTCATCCTTGCTTTTGTGTTCGTGTCTTCGTATTTCGACTTTCCTAGTTTTAGAATTTTTCTCAGACACGTATGGTGTCAAAGTTTTTTCTGGCACGAAGTCAGTATTCCTAATAAAAAGGTCTTTTGTGACGACCTGTGGGTGACTATTTAATGCTGCCTTTATTTCCTTGTACCATACTTATGTACCATTTCAGGTGTTTTAAGCATTTCATTAAAGGATACTTTTTAGTTGGCTCATATTCGTCATCTTCAGATTCATTATTCTCATCTTCATTTGCTTCAGACTCATCATCATCCTCTGAATCACTACTGTCCCTTAATTCAGTTACCGGAGGTTTTCTACTAACATTTGATGGTCCTGGGGGTGGAGTGATGACTCTAACTGGTTGCTTTTCATTATCTTGTAGTCCTGGACCTTCAACATTCTTGTCTTCTATTACTCTACTTGGGACAAATGCTTCTGGAGGAAGAATGTCAGAGCTATAGGGATAAATGCCTGTAGCCGAGAAACCAGACTTTATGTTAGATGGAGTCATACATTTGTCCCAAACTATAGAAAGAATTATTCCGAAGCGTTGTTTTATGATGGACCGTTCCTTATACCTTGCCCAATACTTTAAAACTTCCTTATCCCAGTAATGTTCGAAGCTACGAAATACCGCCTTATCCATCGGCTGAAGGTCATGCGTTGTATTACTTGGCAAGCAATACAAGGTGATGCCGAGTTCACTGGCGACAGTTACAATGGAATAATCTAAATGGCACTTGGCACCATCAAATCTTAAAAGGCAAGGTCCAGGAGTTCTATATTGCGAAAAATGTTGTAACCATTGCTTAAATGTTTCTATGGTCATACTTCCCTTGGCCGTCATTAGTGCCATACTACCCGGTGGGAGTGAATCTGCCCATTCCGGCTTCATTCTCTTTCTTTTATACAATATCAAAGGCGGAATGGCGGCACCCAAAGCGTTACCACATGACACTACTGTAACATTTTGACCATGCTAGTTCGCTACCAGATGTACTCTCTTCGCCCCTTTCTTTCCTATTTCAGATTGTTGGTGATGAAGTGACAATCTGCAGCCTTTTTCGTCCATGTTATAGATGCACTGCGGCTTGTCCATGATATCCAAATGATTCATTATACAGGGTGTACCGAAAAGAATGGTCATAAATTATACCACACATTCTGGGGTCAAAAAATAGTTCGATTGAACCTAACTTACCTTAGTACAAATGACAACGCATTGTGCTCACAAAAAAAGTTACAGCCCTTTGAAGTTACAAAATGAAAATCGATTTTTTTCAATATATCGAAAACTATTAGAGATTTTTTATTGAAAATGGACATGTATAATTCTTATATCAGGAACATCTTAAAACAAAATTATAGTGAAATTTGTCCACCCCATAAAAAATTTATGGGGATTTTGTTCCCTTAAACCCCCCCAAACTTTTGTGTACGTTCCAATTAATTTATTATTGTGGTACCATTAGTTAAACACAACGTTTTTAAAACTTTTTTGCCTCTTAGTATTTTTTCGATAAGCACGTTTTTATTGAGATGCGGCTTCTTTTTCAATATATTTACGTAAAAATTTTATGGGGGTTTTGTTCCTTTAAACCCCCCTAATGTTTGTGTACTTGTGTACATTCCAATTAAACTATTATTGTGGTACCATTAGTTAAACACAGTGTTTTTAAAACTTTTGTCTCTTAGTCTTTTGTTCATAAGTCACCTTTTATCGAGATGTAGCTTCTTTTTCAAAATATACCTAAAAATGTAAACTATAAATAAATTTTCAGATTATGAACAAGTCTCTATAACCGTACTTAACCATATACAAATATGTGGTGGATTCGACAAATATTCAAAGTATCTCGATCAACACTGGCTTATCGAAAAAGTACTAAGAGGCAAAAAAGTTTTAAAAATAATGTGTTTAACTAATAGTGCCACAATAATAATTTAATTGGAACGTACACGAAAGTTTGGGGGGGTTTAAGGGAACAAAACCCCCATAAAATTTGTATGGGGTGCACAAATTTTACTTAATTTTTTTTAAGATATTGCTGTCGTAAAAATGCCACATGTCAATTTTCAATAAAAAATCTCTGAGAGTTTTCGATATATGAAACAAAATCGATTTTCATTTTGTAATTTCAAAGGGCTGTAACTTTTTTTGTGTGCACTATTGTATATAAGTAAGTGAGGTTCAATCAACCTATTTTTGACCCCAGAATCTGTGGTATAATTTATGACCAATCTTTTCGGGACACCCTGTATTTTCTAATTTTTTGAAATTATCATTCACAATGAATTTGTTCAGTTTTTGCGATCTTGCTGGGTTCATGCTTTGAGCGTCTGCATCTCATTTGTGGATGTCTAATTAGGAACCCTTTGAGCCAATATCGCCCAGCCATCATATAATCTTTGTTAAAGGCGATCTTGCTGGGTTCATGCTTTGAGCGCGTCTGCATCTCATTTGTGGATGTCTAATTAGGAATCCTTTGAGCCAATATCGCCCAGCCATCATATAATCTTTGTTAAAGGCAGTTTCGATATTGCTGGTGTTGCAAAAATTGAAAACACAATGCCGCATAACTTTGGCTGTTAGTGGATATCCTACTTCAGCCAATCGAATTATTCTATTGCATAAATCTTCCTCTTGATTATTCGTAAGAACAGATTTTCGTCCCATGAAATACCCTCAAATACCTCTGGGCACCTGAAACTCCTTACTTGCTGAATTTACGGATTGTCCATTTCCAACAGCTAATATTGCATTTTGCATGTTTTCTTCCCTCCATTTTCCTCTAGTACCTTTATTTCGTTTGTTTGGCATAATTATTTTGAAATAAAAACATTATTATCATATTCTGTAGTCACATTGTAATTGCTAGTAATATCGCCAAGAGTGATAACTGATTTGACAATATCGCCAATGGAGATATTGCAAACCATTAAGAATGGCGGTATTAGCAACAATAACGTAATTTGTTTTCGTGAAAAAAGCACCGGTAAAAATACATAGAAAAAAATTATTTTTGTGTTATCAGCAACGGAAAGGATCCTTATCAATTTTGGAAAAATGGACAAAAACACTTACCGGCAATTTGAGACTGGAGCAGCTAACCAAATACTAGAACTTTTTATAAGAAACAACTCACAATATTCCAGTGGCGGTTAAACGACACATGAAACTGAAATTTTAGGTTAAAATCATATGTGCTTCTACAACAACACTAAGTTCATAGTAAGAGAAGGTACCCCTAACGCCATCTTTACTCAAGTAGCCTGACAACAGAAATATAGGAAACTGGCGGAATTGCAAACATGGCGATATTGTATACTATCTATACTATACACCTACCTTAGTTCTTCTATAATAGCCCATCAGAGTCTGAACATGTTATGATTGCCTTAGCGTGCAATGAAATACAAAAACAAAAAGCAAGATACTGGATTCATAATATTAATCTAAAACGAGAAAATTATGTGTACTTTTGTCATTTGTTTCCGGACCTACGCGAAGATGATGAAAAGTTCTTCAAATACTTTCGAATGTTTAGTGTTAAATTTTATGCACTCGTTGGGCTATTACCCCTTAGAAAGCAGAATAAATATGTTCTAAAAAATGCTATCGGGTACTCTGTGTATCCGCGTATGTATGTATACAGTAAGCGCCACCGTACTAGACACATAGGAACATTTAGCTGTTACAATCCTGGACCCTTCACTTGTTGCAATGTTTATTTTTATGTCAAGTGACGTCCAGAACGTCAGAAAATGTATAGAAACTGAATATTAACATAGATAGTTGACAAATGATAGATTAGCTGTATTAAGTACAGCTGATTTAATTTTGAAGTTTATAGTTGTCATTTTGTTAAAGTTGTAAAAACTTTAAAGTACCTATTGTACTATTCTTGGTGTTTGAATAAGATTATTTTAAAACAGAGTAATAATACTATTAACTAATGTATTTTTTAATTATTATTTTGAATATTTTCTTGACAGTAACATGACATACCCATGGTGTCTAGTAGGGTGACTCTTACTGTATATCTAGTATAACACCATCATCCAACATCCTTGCAAACATTATTCACGACGACGCACGTTCCCGATAAAACAGATGTTAAATATGCCCTTCTGCCCAGTGGCGGATATACGAGGAGGAAAAATAAGAAAATTTACCCCCCTAACAAGGTTCAAAATTAAAGAAAAAAATTGTTAAAACAAAAAAATATATTAGCTGAAAACCACGGAAAGACAAATTCAACCCAATAAACACACTAGTTAGGAAAATTAAGGATACTTAATGCCAATAAGTTATTATTTTTGTACTCCATGAAACCTGAGTTTAACTTTTTTATGTTTTTTGGTTGGTTTTTCAAGATACACCACTGCCTCTGGCAAGAAAAATCTTGAGCCTCCATCGATTTTCATGAAAATTTGTGAGCAGTTAGAGGATACCTCAAGGAACAAAGGTGACATGATGCCAACTTGCGCTTTTACCCTGGGGGTGGATGCCACCCGTATTCAGGGGTGAAAATTATTTTATTAAAAATAATACCATAAATCCATAGAGGGACAAATTCTAAGCAAAATTTGTTATATTAAGTTATTAACATAAATCAATACTTTTTGAGTTATTCAAGATCAAAAATTTTATTTTTTCGTGAAAAATGCATGTTTAAAAGCGGTTTTTCACGTATAACCCAAAAACTATAAGCTTTTACAAAAAAGTTATTCTTACCAAAATTGAAGACAATAAAAAATTGAATACATTATTGACTCAAAGTACTAAACTAATGTTAATTCAAAGTGAGTTATAGGTAATTGAATGTATATTTTTTTCGATGAGTACTCAAATCTAAGTATTCAAGCTTAAATATCGGGAAAACGATGCATTTTATAAAATATACCTGCTAAACACTTATCAAAGAGTACTTCAGAATACCTAACACATAAGCTCAGGAATAAGTTAATAGCATAAACATTAAGCAAGTTATGATGAAACTAAAAGAACCCTTTCGAACTTTTTAGGAAAAAGTGAAAAATAAAACACCCCATTTCCACAAAAATTAAAATTTATAGTAATCCTTACAAAAATTTCTTTGTATTAGCGTAAGTAATGATTTTAACAATTTTCACCGGTTTAGAATGCATTTTTTGAAAAAAAAAGGTATGATTTAAAAAAAAATCAGAATTTTTAAATTATCTTCATTTTCATTTTCTTTTGATAATAACTATAAAAATACTCAATATAGGTACGTAAAAAATGGTAAATAACCAAATTTTAATTTTCTATATCAAATATTATACCTTTTTTACCATTTCTTTAGGGTGAAAAATAACCGAGATAGAAACGTTTAAAGCTTAAATTTGGCTGCGAGAACCATGTAACCGTGGCCATTTAATCTTTTATTTTTAAAAAAGTAAGGGTTCAATAGATTAAATTCAACGCGTTTTAATAGGCTCTGGAATTACCCTTCAAACAGTTTTTAGATGAACCTGATATCTTAAAAATTAACGAAGTTATTAAAAAAAATGATAATATTTTTTGGAAAATTTTTTAAAAGATAAAGTTTGACTAATTTTTTGAGCATAAATTTTAATGCTTAAACTTGTTGGGTACCTCATTTGATAGATATTTCTAAGTACTTTGTCAAATTTTTAATAAGTTTATGTTATAAAATGCATCATTTTCCCGTAATTTAAGCTTGAATACTTAGATTTGGGTACCCGCCGAAAAAATATGCATTCAATTACCTATAACTCACTTTTAGTTAATAGTAAAAGGTTTTTTTAGTAAGGAGTTTATTTAAATTTTTTATTAGCTTTAATTTTAGTAATAATAAATTTTTTTAAACATATATAGTTTTTGATTTATCTATGAAAAATCGGTTAAAAACATGCATTTTTCTTACGAAAAATTAAAATTTTTGATCTTTAACCGGCGTAAGGCGGTGCTTAGATTCTTAAGTAAACAACGGTGCGGGGTGCGTTTGCACCCCATCCGAATATCCATTTTTTTATATGTGAACGTTGGGGAACTTGATTTGAAAGATAATTAGGACTTGTTTTTCATATTATGAAACATAATTTTACAAACAAAGTACTCATTTCTTCTTAAAAAAATATTATCGCTGCAAGACAAACACATGAAATTTTTCACAGTGTGAGCAACACAAAGTTTTTACACAAAATACAGTTATGCCGGGACTTTCGGTCTTTTTTTCTGACATAAATAACACCGACATTGTCTCATAGCCCTTAGTTCCAGGTGGAATAGGTTCCAGGTGGATGAAATTTTCATCATTTTTGCACATTACAGTAATTTTTCCAAAAAAATCACGTAAACGCAGAGTTTTAAACGCTGTAATGGGTGGAATACGTTTAGATTAATTTAATTCAAATAAAAAAATGAAAAAAAATCAAAAAAATTTATTAAAAAAAAAGGTAAGGAAAACGAGGTCTGTGGTGCAGCTGCACCCCGCACCGCCATACGAGGGTTAATAACTAAAAAAGTTTTGATTTATTTTAATAACTTTATATAACAAATTTTGCTTATAATTTGTCGCCCTATCTAATTATGGGATTATTTTTAATAAAATAATTTTCACCCCGAGAAGGGTCGACATCCACTCCCAGGGTAAAAGCGCAAGTTGGCACAATGTCACTTTTGTTTCTTGAGATATCCTCTAACCACTCACCAATTTTCATGCTAATCGATGGATGTTGAACGAAATCGGAGGTAATAGCTCATATCCACTTTCAGTGACTCCACTATTTCTACTTATAAAATACTACTAAAAATACACAACGGCATCGGACCGTCCGATAGTTTTTGCTCCTGCTATCATTCTCCGCCGATGCCGAGAATATGTAGGCTATACACTCCGTGCGGAGTTGGAGCCACTCTTATTGAGCTCATTGACTCATTTATTGTGGTGAGTCACTCCACATTCTTTCTTCTCTCCAGTTTAGTCTAATCTAGGGTTCCTCTTAGCGTCCTCTGTTATTTTCCTCCATATGTCCCGGTCCTGTATTTTCTGTCTCCATCTCGGCACTTCCAATCTTTTTATGTCCTCCAATATCTGGTCTTCCCACCTGTTTTTGGTCTTCCTTTCGCCCTTATTATATCTGGGTTCAACATTGTAACTTTTCTTACATCTTTTTCCTCTCCCATTCTTCTTAAGTGTCCATACCACCGTAGTCGCTGGGTTTTTATAGCTTTCACTATGTCCTCGCCTCCTAGTATGTTTCTTATTTCTAAATTCAAGAGCCTTTCATAATCTCCGTGCACTGTTTTCTTTGGTCCATAAATTCTTCTTACCATTGTTCTTTCAAATATTTTTAACATTTCTTCTTCCCTCTTTGTTAGGCTCATGGTTTCTGCCCCATATATCACCACTGTTCGAATTACTGTTATATATACTCGGATTTTCGTAACCCTGCTGATTTTTTTGTTTTTTAAAATACTTTTGTATTTATAATATGCTTTATGACCCGCTTGTATTCTGTTAGTAATTTCTATATTTCTTTCATTTTTGTTGTTAATTGTTACTCCCAGGTATTGAAAATTACTGACTATTTCAAAATTATAATTTCCGATTTTTATATTTCTTTCCTCTGTATCTTTGTTTTTCCTCTCTATTTTCATGTATTTAGTTTTCTCTTCATTTATTGTTAAGCCTCTTTTCACCGCTTCCTTCTCAATTTGTCTGGTTATGTCATCTAAGGTTCTTTTGTCTCTTGCCAGCACCGCTAGGTCATCAGCATATGCTACTATCTGAACTGAATTGTTGGTGATCGTCCCATTGAGTTTGCACGTCTTAATTATGGCGTTTAAAGTTATGTTAAAGGGCGTAGTTGACAGCCCATCTCCTTGTCTTACTCCTGCATTGTATTCGAATTCTTCTGTTGTTCCTGCCTGCGTTAATACGGATGCCTTTGATTCTTTTATCGTCATTTCCACGAGTCTTATCATCTTTCCAGGCACTTCTATATTCCTCATATCGTTTACTACTTCTGGCCTCTTAATACTGTCAAATGCTTGCTTGAAGTCAATAAAGAGGGTATGCAGCCACATGTCATATTCATAGAATTTCTCGACTGTCTGAGTCACTATGTGTATGGCATCCTACGGTAGATGTTCCTTTCCTAAGACCATTTTGATAATCCCCTATTTTTATATCTGTATGCTCCATCAATCGTTTATTTATCATTGTGGCCAAGATCTTATAAACTACATTTAGAAGAGTAATACCTCTGTAGTTTTCACAAACTGTTGGGTTTCCTTTTTTAAATATCGGTACAATTAACCCTTTTCCCCATTCTTTAGGCATTGATTCTTTTATCCAAATCTGTTTAATCAGGTTATACAATCTTTGCTGTATGGCTGTCCCTCCATGTTTAATCAACTCATTAACTAGACAGTCTGTTCCCACTGCTTTATTTTGTTTTAGTTGGCCTATCACTTCGTTAAATTCTTCTGCCGTTGGTATGTTTTGTTCAGGCCGTTCTTCTTCTGTTATTTCCAAAACTTCATCTTCATTTGCTTATATATTTTCCTGCGTTAAGAGATTTTTGAAATAATTTTGCCACTCTTTCTTTTCTATTGTTGCCATATTTAATTTTTTATTTTGCTTGTTAATATATTTATACAGCTTGCCGTTGTTTTTTGTGTCTTTTTCCAGTGCATCCATGGTTTCTTCAATCCACCTCACCTTTTTGTGTTTTATTAGTTTTGTGGTATCTCCTCTGATTTTTTGGTATATTCTGTAATCATCTGTGACTCCCGTTCTTAACCATTTGAGTCTTGCTGATTTTTTCTTCTTTAATATTTCTTCGCACTCATTGTCGAAACAGTCATTCCTTTTCTCTACATATTTTCTTCCTAGCACTGTATCTGCTGTGTTTTCTATACTTCTTCGTATATTTTCCCTGTCTATTTCAATGTTTTCTTTTTCTTTATTTTCCAATAGTTGTTGTTCCATTTCTTGTTGATATTGCCGTTTCTTTGTTTTTAACTCTTCTATTCTCCATCTCTTCCTTTTGTTTTCTTTTTTCTCCATATCTATCATTCTTAACTTAAGCTTTGCTATTAAAAGGAAGTGATCAGATCCCACATCCGCGCCTCGATATGACCTTACATCTTGGATCATTCTTGTTCTCTTTTTATTTATTAGAACGTGGTCAATTTGGTTTCCTGTATTTCTTCCTGGAATAAGCCATGTTATTTTATGCTCTAGCTTGTGCCGAAATTTAGTACTTACTACAAACATATTCATATCTGTTGCTAGATTGCCCATTCTTGTTCCATTTTCATTTGTTGCGTCATGTGCTGTTTCTTTCCCTGCTACCGATCTCCAATGTTCCTCTTTACCCATCTTTGCATTGAAGTCTCCTACAATTATAAGTGTGTCATGATTTTTAATTTCCTCACAGAGCCTTTCTAGAGCTTCATAAAAATCATCCTTCTCTTGATCATCAGCTTGTTCTGTGGGTGCATATATATTTATCATTGAGATATTAGCAGCTCTATTCTTTATCCTCAATTAAGATATTCTTCCATTTACTTTTTTAAATTCTAATACATTTTCTCTCCATCTTCTACTTATCATGAAGCCTGTTCCATTTCTACCTTGTGTATTTTCTCCTCCGTAGTACATTGTGTAATTTTGCTTGTCGATCCTACCTTCTCCCTTCCACCTCAATTCTTGCAATACTATTATGTCTATATTATATTCTCTCATTTCTTTTGCGGTATATCATTTCTATTTCCATGTATAGCAAAATCTGCCCATTGTTCTTAACCGAGCCTAACGGTCTGAGCCGATTTAATGCGCGTTTTCCTTTAGATAGTTTTGGGCAGGTATTTGAGACAATCTGAAAAATTTTCAAGTAACTCTTTTATAATATCCTAAAACGAAAACGTAGGCTTGGTTGGAGGGTACCGGTCATTTACTCCAAAAAATGCTGCCCAAATTTAAAAAAGATTAAGGTAAAAATTGTTATTACAAAATATATATCTACGCGGCAACTGGTAGTTTTTTTAAAGTAAATTTAATTATTCAAATGTAAAGACAAATAAACAACCCAGGCGATTTGGGCGCCCCAGGATTATTTTCACGGGGTTCGTCTTAGGCTTTGGCCACACGGTCGATTTTTTATGGCGCATTGGTTTGACAACCTCATCCACCAATTTTAGATGAAATCATTTCATCTAAAATTGGTGGAGGAGGTACTCAAACCAATGGGCGCCGTAAATTATCGCGCCGTAAAAAATCGCCAGTGTGGCCAAAGCGTAAACCTCAGGGGGTTGCAGGTGGTTTAATTCGTTACAGAGAGACGGTTTGCACAATCAGTTTATGATGCTATCGTTATGAGCCAATCAAAGAAAATATCGTAAATGTTGCTGAAGGTAAGCTTACATGTCCTTTTTACAAATTCAACCTTCTTTTTTAATCAATTCAATCTTCTTCTTCTTCTTCTTCTTCTTCTTCTTCTTCTTCTTCTTCTTCTTCTTCTTCCTCGTGGGCTTTATCCTTTCAGGATAACCACTATCATCAATTTCATTTTGTCTGCAGCGGTTCTGAAAAGTTCTATATTGCTGTTTTTACACTCTACTGCTTTAATTTCTTTAACCAGGATATGTGTCGTATTTCCGGTTCTGTTTTTCTTCCACTTTTCCTTGTACAACCAATCGCATCAACTCATATTTTTCATTTCTTGATATGTGACCAAAGTAGCTTATTTTTCTGTCCTTCATAGTGTTGAGTATTTCTTTTTCCTTGTTAATCTTTCTTGATGTTTCCGTGTGTGTTATGTGTTGTGACCATGATATTTTTTACATTCTTCGATAACACTACATCTAAAATATCGCAATCCTTTTTTCTGTTGCGTCCGTGATTGTCCAGGCTTCAGCTCCATATAAAAGGGCAAAGAATACGTAGCATCTCAATTAATTAATTAGTAATAATTAATGTTGGACTAATGCAATAAACACATATAACTATTTACAGATCATAATAATATAAAGGAATCCGAGTTTCGAAGGTAGTCCTACGAATAAGAAGATAGAAAATGAAAAATACCAAATATTATAATGACTTCATATATATTCGTCGCTACTTCTAGCCAATAAAATATTCGTTGTAATAGAAATGGCATGTCAAGAAAATCTGATTCCCTATATATTTTTTCAAATTTAAAATTTGCAACAAGGGGAAAATTGCGTGCTAGCCTTATTGTTTGACTTCGACGATATTATATACATTTGCCTACAAATATACAGTGCGCTGGAATAAGGGGAAGAATAATTAACTTATTTATTTTTAGCACATAACCAAACCCTCGGACAGGTAGATTTCTAAAATAATTATAATATATTATTATGGCATCATGTCCCGAACTTTACGCGATCCCTCTTCAGGTAACAGTCATAACTTTGATTTTTTGGAATAGGAAAGTACAGGGTTATTCACTGTATTTTGACCCCCCTGTAAACTGCTTTATTTACAGAATTAGAAAAAATGTGAAATAAAAAAGTTATTTGATTTTTAAAATATGATTTTTTGACATATAGCATACTAGTGACGTCATCCATCTGGGCGTGATGACGTAATCGACTATTTTTTTAAATGATAATAGGGGTCGTGTGCTAGCTCATTTGAAAGGTAATTCAATTCTCTATTCAGTAATTTAAACATTAAGATAATTATTTATACAGGGTGTCCAAAAAATTTTTTTTTAATTAAATTAATTGACACAAAAAGAAGAATGTATGTAATTTATTTAATTTAAAATACATTTTACTGCTGTTGGAAAACAGAAATAAAAGTTTATTGCACAAATAAACATTGATTTTTGCTTAAATTCAATGTTCAAACTGCCAAGAGGCAGATGGGTGGCACTTTGAACATTAAATTTAAGTGAAAAATAATGTTTATTTATTCAATAAACATTTATTTCTGTTTTCTGACAGCAGTAGAATGTATTTTTAATTAAATAAATTACATACATTCTTCTTTTTGTGTCAATTAATTTAATTTTAAAAAAGTTTTTGGACACCCTGTATAATTAATCATGTTAATGTTTATATTACTGAATAGGGAATTGAATATCCTTTCAAATGAGCTAGCACTCGACCCCTATTCCCATTTAAAAAAATATTCGATTACGTCATCACGCCCAAATGGATGACGTCACTAGTAAGATATATACGTCAAATAATCATAATTTAAAAATCGAATAACTTCTGTATTTCACATTTTTTTCTAATTCTGTAAATAAAGCAGTTTACAGAGGGTCAAAATATAGTAAATAACCATGTACATCATGTGACACCTTATTTAAAAGCTTTTGAAATACTGATTACAAAAATGTATATTACTTGCGCAAAATTTTGGTCAAATGCTTTATAAATGCGTTCATTTTTTTTTTCGAATCCTGAGAAAATGAATGCGTATTTTTGAAAAATTTAAACGCAGAAGGAAGTATTGCATTATTACCGAGGGCCGAAAGTCCCTTATAATAAACAAAAAGTTGCTTGTGAATGTTATATTTGAAATTAAAAATCATACTAAATTTTCTCTTATCTTCCCTCCTGAACTTATTAAAATAAATACATATTAAGAAGTTTTCAGCCACTTTTGACACTTGGTAATAATGTAATATTTCATTCTACGTTTAAATTTTTCAAAAATACTTATTATTTTCTCAGTATTCAAAACAAATTAATGCACTTAAAAAGCATTTAAGAGGGATCGCGTAAAATTCGAAACATTGATGCTGTACTCGTGATAAATATATAATATAAAAAATTGTTTTTGTTGTAGAATCTTCTTCCAATAATAGTATCCAATGCGCCTGCTGGTATATCTACAAAAATGCTTCTACATTATGGACAGGAAATTCGATCAGGTATGCAATACTTTAAACAATCTATGTAGATTTTAGTTATCTATTATAAGGTTTTATTAAACAAAACCTAAAAAAAAAACGTTGCGTTGGATTCTGTCAAAAACAGAATCTGGTGATTGTGTTTAATACACCCGTGTTGAGCTCCCCCCCCCCCACTTGCAAAAATTAAAAAACGAATAGCCCTGATTTATGAGCTATTTATGAGCTCTCATATTCCGCAAACTAAAAATTTTGAGCTCGTTCCACTGAGCAGGAATTTAATACTTTAGTGGGAGGGGCTGAGTCAGCCCCCACTACTTAAAAATAGGAATATTGAATCGGTTTTTGCGGCAGAATTACGAGCTATTTATGAGCTCTTGAAATTATATAGTTTCGATTTTTGAGCTCATCCCCTTCACCCCCAAACAACCCTTTAATTGATTTAACTTAAGAGAAAAATGCTGAGAAAACTTAAAATATATCGTATTGATAATATAATTCCTACAGCGTATATACTCTAAGAATAAACTATTAAATCACGTGCATTTCGATTATTGAGCTACAACCCCTTCGCAAGAAAACCACCCTAGCTTCCCGGCTTAAGAGAAAGTTGTACTTGAAATGCATTAAATTAATTATTTGGCGACTACATATCATTTAATAATTTATAAGCTTTCAAATTACGCGCATTTAAATCGGTAAATTGCAATTTATTTTATATAGTGCAGTCACTGAAAGTAAAAATCAACGATTACCTTCAATTTCGGTGAACCTTCATCGACTTTCACGAAAATTGGTCAGTGGTTAGAGGATACCTCAAGAAACAAAGGTGACATGATACCACCTTGCGCCTTTACTGTGAGGGTGGATACCGCCCCTTCTCGGGGGTGAAAAATTATTTTATAAAAAATAACTGCACAAATCTATAAAAGAACAAATTATAAGCAAAATGTATTATATAAAGTGATTAAAATAAGTCAATACTTTTTAAGTTATTAAAGATCAAAAATTTTAATTATTCGTGAAAAAAATGCATGTTTTGAAGCGGTTTTTCGTAAATCACTGAAAAACTAAGTTTTTACAAAAAAGTTAATAGTAGTTTTATTCGTATAGCTTATATTCTAAGAATAAACTCTTAAATCACGCGCCTTTCGATTATTGAGATACAACCCCTTCGCAAGAAAACCATCCCATATTCCCGGCTTAAGAGAGAGAGTTGTACTTAAAATAATTAAAATTAATTATTTGTCGACTAGATATCGTTTAATAATTTATGAGCTCGCAAAATATACGCATCTCAATTATTGAATTGCCATTTTCTTTCTATAGTGCAGTCACTGAAGGTAAAAATCAACTATGACCTTCGATTTCGGTAAATCTGCATTCATTTTCACCAAAATTGGTAAGCGGTTTTTGATGCTATCAACTTTTTCTGGAGCTCATTTTGGATAGGTATTTCTAAGTACTTTGATAAGTATTTAGTACCTAAGTGTTATAAAATACATCTCTTTCCCGTTATTTAAGCTTGAATCCTTAGATTTGAACAGTCGCAGAAAAAAATATACATTTAATTACCAATAATTTACTTTAAATTAACATTAAAGGGTTTTTCAAGTAAGCAATTTATTATATTTTTTATTGGCTTCAATTTTAGTGATGAACACTTTTTTTTAAAATCTTACAGTATTTGAGTAATTTATGAAAAATCGCTTTAAAACATGCATTTTCTTTCACAAAAATTAAAATATCTGATCTTTAATAACTCAAAAAGTAATAATTTATTTTAATCACATTATATAACAAATTTTGCTTACAATTTGTCCCTCTCTCGATTTGTGGGGTTATTTTTAATAAAGTAATTTTCACCCCCGAGAAGGGGTGACATATACCCCAGGTTAAAACCCCAAGTTGTTATTGTTAATTCGTGAAAATGAATGGAGATTTACCGAAATCGAAGGTCGTAGTTGATTTTTACCTTCAGTGACTGCACTATAGAAAGAAAATGGCAATTCAATAATTGACATGCGTATATTTTGCAAGCTCATAAATTATTAAACGATATGTAGTCTCCAAATAATTAATTTAAATTATTTTAAGTACAACTCTCTCTTAAGCCGGGAATATGGGATGGTTTTCTTGCGAAGGGGTTGTAACTCTATAATCGAAAGGCGCGTGATTTAAGAGTTTTTTCTTAGAATATAAGCTTTACGAATTAAACTACTATTAACTTTTTTGTAAAAACTTTCAGTGATTTTTTTTCAGTGATTTACGAAAAACCGCTTCATTACATGCATTTTTTCACGAATAATTAAAATCTTTGATCTTTAATAGCTTAAAAAGTATTGACTTATTTTATTATTTTTATATAATAAATTTTGCTTTTAATTTGTTCTTTTATTGATTTGTGAAGTTATTTTTAATAAAATAATTTTCACCCCCGAGAAGGGGCGGTATTCACCCTCACGGTAAAGGCGCAAGGTGGTATCATGTCACCTTTGTTTCTTGACGTATCCTCTAACCACTGACCAATTTTCGTGAAAATCGATGAAGGTTCACCGAAATTTAAGGTAATCGTTGATTTTTACCTTCAGTGACTGCACTATACAAAATAAATTGTAATTTACTGATCTAAATTCGCGTAATTTGCAAGCTTATAAATTATTCAATGATATGTCGTCGCCAAATAATTAGTTTAATGCATTTTAAGTACAACTTTCTCTTAAGCCGGGAAGATAGGGTGGTTTTCTGGCGAAGGGGTTGTAGCTCAATAATCGAGATGCACGTGATTTAATAGTTTATTCTTAGAGTATATAAGTTGTAGGAATTATATCCGCAATACCATATATTTTAAGTTTTCTCAGCATTTTTCTCTTATGTTAAATCAATTAAAGGGTTGTTTGGGGGTGAAGGGGATGAGCTCAAAAATCGAAACTATATAATTTTAGGAGCTCATAAATAGCTCGTAATTCTGCCGCAAAAACCGATTCAATATTCCTATTTTTAAGTAGTGGGGGGGGCTGACTCAGCCCCCCCCCACTAAAGTATCAAATTCCTGCTCAGTGGAACGAGCTCAAAATTTTTAGTTTGCGGAATATGAGAGCTCATAAATAGCTCATAAATCAGGGCTATTTGTTTTTTGATTTTTGCAAGTGGGGGGGGGGGCAGCTCAACACGGGTGTTTAATACTTGGTTAAGACTAGCCAAGGGAAGCTTCTATACATAGGTATGTGAAGAAAATATTATGAGGAAGCAAATAGATTATAACTGAATGACATGGAAAAGAAGAGTACCTGCTTTGGAAATATGTAAAAATTTAAATCCTAGCTGAGTGCTTTCGGCTTATAAAGTCATCTTCGGAGCTATGGCCAATAATTTCAAAATACCACTATGGAGAGAGAGGCGTCCCATGTAAGATTGAAAACATTTTAACTTAAGCAGGATTTTATTTAAGTAAAAAACTTTGTTTCAAGTTTGGAAAATATGTTGTCGGTGGTGAAATTTGCTTTCTTATATTAAAAAATGCAGCTTACAAAAAAGCACGAAATAACGATAATAATGGGAGACCTCAATGCGAAAGTGGGAAAACGTAGATCTGAGAATATCATTGGAGAACATGGATTGCGAAATGAAAGAGGCGATAGGCTGTTTCAATTTTGTCTAGAACAGAATATTGCTATTATGAATACATGTTTCAGATTACCTGCGCGCAGACTATACACATGGAAATCGCCACAATACTATGAGAAAAATTGCGTCAGAAACCAAATAGATTACATCATGATCAACCAGAGATACCGAAATAGTATACAAGGCGCAAAAACTTACCCCGGTGCAGATGTCCCCTCCGATCATATCTTGCTTTTCGCTAAATTTAAAAATAGGCTAAAACGCATAAAAAGAAAGAAGAGAGAACAGAGATCAGACATTAACTTACTCAAGGAAGTAGAAACAAAACAGAAGATATCACAAGAACTTAACCACAAATTCCGAGAACTTAAAAACAGACAAAAGAAAAATGACGTACCAGAAGAATCCGACGACTTAAACCAAATATGGAGAGAACTTAAGACTCTATTTCTATAAGCTGAAGACCACCTTAAACCCACAAATCAAAGAGGCAACAAACCATGGATAACTAATAAAATATTAGAAATGATGAATGTGAGACGGCAACACAAGAACAAAGACTGGAATAAATATAAAGAAATACAAAGATTAATAAGAAAAATAATAGTGCAAGCAAAAGAAAAGTGGCTTGCAGAAACTTGCGAAGAGGTAAAAGATCTACAGAATAAACATCATGATAGACTTCTGCATAAAAAAATTAAAGAAATGTGTGGGATCAGAAACGCTCGGCATGATAGAGTCCTGACCACAATAGAAGAAATAAGCGTTGAATGGCGAACATACATACAAAACCTATTCTCAGACAATAGAACAATAAATATTGATAGACAAACAAACATCGAAAATAACGACTTGCCCATCTTAACATCAGAAATAAAATACGCCTTAAAAAATATGAAAACCGACTACGTTCATAGTGAAATTATACAACTTTTGGAAGAAGACAATTTAGAACTATTGTCAAGACTCTTCAACAGTATATACAAGACTGGTACAATTCCACAAGATTGGTTAACGTCCACGTTTGTGCCTATACCTAAATCAGACTGGGCAAAAAAATGTAACGACTTTCGATTCATAGGTCTCATGCCCTATATTCTGAAACTATTTCTAAAAATTATCCATAACAGAATTTACAAAAAATGCGAAGAAGATATGGGTCCAATACAAATTACAATACGTGAACTCTACTGGAATCAAAACTCCCATGTTAGAACCGGAATGGGTGATACTGAAACCACGAGCATCCAAAGAGGAGTTAGACAAGGTTGTATATTATCACCATTATTATTCAACTTGTACTCCGAGGAAATTTTTGCACGAGCTTTAGATGAAGCTCAAGAAGAAATAAAAGTCAATGGAAAAATCGTGAACAACATCAGGTACGCCGATGATACAGTACTGATTGCTGGCAGTGAAGAACAACTACAAATTCTATTAACCAAAGTAGTGCGAAAAGGAGAACTATATGGCCTTAAGGTGAATGTAAGAAAAACTAAAACAATGGTAATTTCAAAAAAGCACACACCAGTTATAAACATCCTAGTCAACAACAATATCGTTGAACAATTGAAAAAGTTTAAGTACCTAGGATGTTAAATACATGAAACCTTAGACCATGAATAAGAGATTAAATGTAGAATAGAGCAGGCAAGAAACACCTTCTTAAAGATGCGACATTTACTCACTGCCCGCAATCTTGATCTGTCCCTACGATACCACATGATAAAATGTTATGTATATAGCAGGGCTTCCCAAACTGTGCGTCGCAACGCCGCCGAGTTGTCCCAGGGGCGTCGCGTGTCAGACCGGACTTTTAATTTTAATACAGAAAATATATTTATTACAATACTCATATCCTGCAATTGGCAGATAAAATTACTGGGTTTCAGAAGTAGTTGCTCTTATGGAAGAGAAAATTAGGTCAAGAAATTGACTGTTTCCCTGCTTTACAAGGTATTCTACAAGAAAAATCGATAGAAATCCTTGATCCCTCTTTAAAAAATATGTTTACACAACACATGTTATCATTGAGGGGACACTTGAGAAATATCTTCCCGAAGATCTGGAGTAATATGAATAAGTCAGAAACCCTTTCCAGTTATTCACATCATCGACACTTTCAACAGAGGAAGAAGAACAACTGACAGAATTGTCCTGTGATTCCAACCTACAGCTTCAATATGAAAAGGACAAACTATTTGAATTTTGGAGCTCAGTTTCTCATGAATCTCATGCCATCAGCACTGCAACATTAAAGGTTTTACTACCATTTGCGATTTCGTACTAGTTATGCAAAACGGACTTTTCTGCAGTGATAGTAATTAAAAATAAGTACAGGTCAAACATAAACTTAGAAAAAGAAATGAGAGTGGCAATTTCCAAATTGGGGCCCGAGTTTTATAAGTTGTGCTCAAAAAAGCAAGCACATCACTAACATTAACCAGCCAGTTACATAAAAAATCTTTTTATTTTTGTGCCTCTATGTTTCGATTTGGTTCTTAATTTCTAATAAAAATATAAATGTTCGAATAGTTTTTTGTTATAATTATAACCTGTTACTGGGCTAGTACTTACTAAAATTGGTAAGTTTTATTGGGGGTTGGGTTGAGGAGCGTCGCAAAAAAATAGCAAAGTCTCAAGGGCGTCACAGTACGAATAAGTTTGGGAAGCCCTGGTATATAGTATACAATTACACGGCGTGGAAGCTTGTACGTTAACAGTCAGCTCGTTACGACGTTTAGAGAGCTTTTAGATGTGGGTATTTCGTCGTGTGCTGAAAATTCCATGAAGCGACCGCGTTAGAAATGAAGAAGATTTAAGGCGTATGAATAGAGAACGTGAACTCACAGAAATTGTCAAGAAACATCTTATCTTGGACACAAATTTAGACACGACAGGTATAACTTCCTTCAACTTGTGACGATAATATAATTTTATCGTCTAGATTCTAGAGTACGCCAATGAATTAAGTAAAATGTGTTTTTGTACCGTCTCGTACGATATAAAAGTCGGAACGAAAAGCTTAGTTGATTATTATTCTTGGAGCGCTGATCGAAGAATAAAAAACAACAAGGAGATATAAGAGGTGAGTTGTCCCGAATATTTTCCGCTGTCATTTTGGTGAGCTGAACGAATCCGACGGTTTTCCTTTTACCTATCCTTATACGAGCGGTGATCGTATTTCCTAACATGTCTTTTCCTCTGGCGAGCTGAGTGAGATTTCCTCTCAATGCATCTGACGTATTAATAAAAGTAATTCCTAATCCACGCGATCGTCAATATCGTTCATTCATATACAAAATATCATCACATCGGCCCGAACAGAAAGCTCGATGCGTAGGTTATAAATATATTTATTAACGAAATTAACGACTAATTAAGGCTAATTATCTTTTCTTTTGTATATTTTGATTCCAAATAAAAATGTCTTAAAAAGTGAACTTTTGTCTTCGACTGATTTTGTTACCTGGAGCACAAACGTAACGATCACGTTACAAACTTATTAAAGAAGGGAAAATAGAAGGAATGTAACAAAAATAAGAAAACTTTTGTTGGAGTGAAAGTAAAAAGAAATATATACTCCAACAGAAGTAAGGAAAAAAAGAGAAGAGAACTAAATAACTAAATAGTTGGGGCTATTATGAAAATTAAAATGAAGGGGCTTCAGCGGTGAAGCCGTAGTAGGAAAAATACTGCTTTGCAGTAGTACTGAAGAAAGGGGGATTAGAAGAGATAATAGGGATAGCAGTAGAAGTATGGAGAGACAGAGGCAAACTGAATAGAGTTGGCTAGCAAGAGATACAAGAGAACAACTTGACACTCAAGGATGGATACGGCTCGTTTGCATGCCTGTCGAAGAACAGTAGCTCTATGTAGATAGTAATGATGACTAAAAGGTGAAATAATAAAATAAGAATAAGGTACTGAAAGGGAATGAAGATGAATAATTTCCAAAGACGAACAAGATAAATAAATCTAACAAATCATGGGCGCTGAAAATGATCTTCGATCATTCTCCCAGGTATCTTATACTGCTGTCAAATATTAGATATATCAAACCTGTAATAATGAACATAAAGGAGTAATAAAATAATTGATATACAAAATAAGTAAATATTTATTAAAAATAACTACTAGATCTTTGACAATCTCTGAGTTACACAAAGTGCATATCATGTGACTCTAAAATGACATAAGTTATACAAGAAGTTATGTTAGAGATAACTACAATAATGTTATCTATTACAAAATTATATAAATACCTCTTACATATAGGGTACAACTAACATGAGTCTTCTACCAAATGGTTATATTACGCCTGCTACGTACAACTGAATTGAAACCGACAAAGATGAAAATAATGCAAATAAACATATATAAATAGGCATGAGCCTAACTAAGGGAAAATACTAAATGAATTAAGCAAAGTTAAATATGCAATGAATGAAAGTTATAGAAATGAAGTTAAGATAAATACCGAAACGATGACCAAAATTACCCGAGCAAATGCAATAAAATAAAGTAACGACGAATTAACCGAACAAATGAAATAAAGCGAATAAATAAGAAAATATTTGGGAAACAAGCAAGTAATATTACAAAAAATAAATATCAAACCAATAATAAAATATAAAAACCTAATTTTCTAGGCTTATTACCTTGTGTACACAAGTAACTTACCAGAGCTACAATAGTTTGGGAACCAAATATTAATATTCAAATATGTCATATGTATACAAGTATGTCATATAAAAAAAAGGTACGCTAAATCTGAAAAAGTAATTAATAAACATAATGTATCACATAAATGTCTGAAATATAAAAAACCCTAGTTACTCTTATCACCACACTAATTGTTCTTAAACGACTCCTAAAGAGGTTGCTGATGCATCCTCAGAAATGAGCATCAGGATGATGCAAAATCATGCCTCCTGTAGACCCAGGTGCGAAGACGAAAATTGAGCTGGAATTCTCCCCAAAGCTTGCTCCCAATGACATACTCCCAGGTTGACTTGGCGGTGGCTGCAATAAGGTCAAGGTGGCTTCCCTAGGTGGTCAAGGTGGGTAGGACTTCACATGAGGGTTAGCTTTCTTCCAAATGGCTAAAAACATATACTTCGTTTGATTTCTCATATAAACCGGTAAACAAAAGTAAAGAGAAGAAGAAATAATCGAGGAAAACTTTTTAGAAGCAATAACATAAAAAAAAACAACCATTAAAAATGGAACAAAAACTAATCTCAGGTAACCTTGAACTATTTTGAGTTTGAAAACATGAACAAATAATGATGTATGTGAACTTTTAATATGATTTATCTGAGGGAATACCTGTAAAAATATATAGAATTTATAAAAAATATTGAATGTTCAATCGGTTTAAAACGTACAGAGAAATGGTAATTATTTCCAATATTAATTTGAGGACTTCAAAAATGTTTGGTTATGTAAAACCAAAAAACCACATTAATATAAAAGATCGAGATAAAGATAATATAAAGATCGAAATAATCTACATCCTTCACCTAAGGGCTGGCTAAGAAAAATTTAACAATGAACCAACTGTTTCATATATTCAAGGTTAACTAAAAACATTATTAGAAAAAACGATTTACCAGTTAATTTTTTTATTCCTCTTCCACTGATGGTACTCCCATCCCTACTCCAGGAAACCCGTACTCCAGGAAACAAGTGGTGGTAACTTTTCACTATACTTAGTTGAAATAAAAATTAATTTTGAAGAAATTCACCGCCATTCTATGGTACTAACTACCAACACCAACCTGTCAACCTCGCAGCCACCGAGCCACCGGCCAAGTGTCTCTCATTCCTCCCACAGTCAGCGAGGAAAAGGTCAAACTCTCACGGAACACGAATTAAA